>NW_011948428.1:927741-993271 GCF_000503995.2 Ceratosolen solmsi marchali
GCTCTTTTGAACCAGTAAAGTCCAATAAAATGCTATAATATTACGATATTTACACGATGCGCTGGACATAACTAATTGTTAAGCTCGTTTTGAAAACCAATGTAAAAAGTCTGTTACGTATGATTTATATATTTATGACTTATATATATATATATATATGATTTATAAAATAAAATAATGTCTAGATCCAACCTTCCGAGGTCACCGCCTTTCGCCACGCCACTTCAATGGGAGAAATCCCCTTAAAGCAAAAAGCAAGTCATTAGCCAACTACAAAAACAAAAAGTTCGGCAATACATATCAATCGATCCCGCGTAATCGAGTAGTGTGTGCGAGCCACGCGGCCATCCCTAAAACACGAGAGAGAAAGAGAGAGAGAGAGAGAGAAAAGTTGAAAAAGACAAAGTCAGTTAACTATTTCCCCCACTTACGGGGAGCCATTGCGAGCACGCGAGTAGTGGCCATGTGGAGAGCGCGTGGGTGTGTTGCCACGCAGCCGTCGGGAGGAAAAGACACCCGGACGGCGTTGGCGGCGACGGCGACGACGGCGGCGGCACCGCTGAGCCGAGCATTAGGGACACGCGAGTCGGGGAAAGAACAAAGATGGGGATGATAAGGGAGTGCGTGTGCGTGCGTGCGTGCGTGCGTGCGTGCGTGTATGTGTGTGTATGTGTGCGTATGTGTGTGTGCGTATGTGTGTGAGTGCGTGTGAGGGGAGAGTGGAGTTCGCGAGGCAGGCCCGCAATTATAAGGCAATCAAGGCACCTGCTGCAGTCCCACCCCGGTAACCCTGGCCGCTCGATATCGCCCCAGCGGACGCCTACGGGACTCGAAACGTGTCGCTCATCCTCGAGCCCCGAGCACGACGAAAATTGCCGCTACTACTTCGGCAAAGTTCTCGCCGGAATACGTGGGCGGTGGCTTCTTTCCAAGAGACCATTTCCTCGGATGGTAATTTATTAATAAGGAGAGCCGCCGACGTTGTTCCGGCAGAGATCCTTGGCGCTCTTTCCTAGTGATCCGACTTTGTTTTCATAATAGTCCGAGTTTCGCTATGGTTAAGCACGCCTGAGAAGTTTAAGTATATTAGGAACTATGGACAATAGTTGCCCATGTATAAGGAAATAAAGAATTTTTGAAAATTGAAAAGGACGTTCTATTAAATACTTAATTAATATTATCGTTAATAAACGAAAGAACGATTGATTTTTTTTTACGCCGGCCAGGATAACCATTACTGCCTATTTACTAATTGCACAAATTCAAAGACTAATTACTTAAAAATACATAAAATAGAGGAGAGTAGTATGCGGAAAATAAATATTCAAATACGTCGATTACATTAACTTTCACTCGAACAGCATAGCTCCTGAATTGTCACAATATTTTTCTTCGAATTATTAATAATCATAATTTTGGTAGTTCAATGTAAAATTTACATATATATATGTATATATATATTGTAAAACTATAAGCTATAAATAATAATAGAATAGTTGTTGCAATGAATATCGTTTATAAGGAAACTTTATTCGTTAAAAAATTTGAGAATACTTTATCGTGTTTTAAATTTCATTTTACATAATTATGTTTTATCAATAAACAAAGGTTGAAATTCTCAAATATTTCTCTCTTATTTCATTCGTATCACTTGCTTATTTCCTTCTTTCTTATTTACGTAAATGTAAAAGATACGTATAAAAAAAAAATTTTCCATATTAAAAATTATACACAGGAGCGGACTTCATATGCTCTAAGCGTAGTAAAAGTTTAGGAAATATGATGATACTGAGCATAAAGGAAACAATTTCGTGTTAATATCCTTCATTCGCGATAAAATGTTTTTAATACATTTCATTGATAAATAGAAAAATATTATCACTGCCTAAAGTGATTATGATTATAAATAACAACCTATATTTAATATAAAGAACAGTTTAATAATATTTGTAAGTATTTTTTAATTATTTTAGTATTTCTTATATTACAAGAAAAATGAAGAAATGTATTTTACAGGATAATTTTAACAACAATTAATACTTAGTATTGTCCAGACTAATTAGATTGTGAAATTTAACTTTCCAGACAGACGTAATATATTATACGTAATACATAATATATGTAATATGATATAATTACTTATAAATAAAGATAGAGTATATTGACGAACGAACCTTGTTCATAATAAAAATTTGGTAATAATTTTTTTTGTTGCATTTCTAATGTAGCTTGATATGATTTTTAAATAATAGCATAACCTAAATATCTTCGTTTGAAACTACATTTAACGAAGACATCATCAGTTTCACGAAGTTTAATGTTGTTTCGTGAATATTTTCGACATTAGATTTCAAATTATCAACTACAGTTCTAACGATTAAATTACACTAACTGCGTGAAGAAAATATTTTACGTGTTCGAACGATGTTGGGAGTAGTATTGAGAATATTAAGAAACTCCGTTGTTCTGATAATTTTTCAAACATTTGATGTTAAATGATTCCGATAGATATTAGAAATCAACTGCTAATTAAGCAATATTAATATTAATCGGCAATGTTTTATTTAGATAGATTTTTTAGTAAAATGAATTGATAATCGAGGTGATTGTATGTGTAAATAAAATAAGATATTTATATAGCAAGGCAAAATGATTTCAAGATTTATAATGTAAAATAGAAAAGATGATTGAGTATGTTTTAGTCTAGTTAAAGAAGTAATCAAAATGGTTGTTAAATTAATATAAATACGTCGGAGTAGCGGTCAGAATAAAGTACCGAGTCGGAAATAATTTATGAAAACCATTTCAAGACCACGATTGATTAAACAACTCTATCACTTATTCAATTTAATTTTGGAATGCTCAACGACTCATTTAAGCGGAGAGAAAACATACTTTTAAATAATATAATTGAAGATAATCGTTTATTGAAAAACCATCGCTGACAGCAATGAAAAAATAAAATTAGAAATAAGAAAAGAAAAATAAATATACATATATATGTATATATAGACAACATATAATAATTAAATTGTAAGATAATTTTTCATTAGATCGATCGATTAAAATTTTAATTATTTTTTTAACATAATGTAATAGTTAATAGGTACTCAAGGATAAAGTCAGTTCTAATGTTTTTCTTTACCTTTAAATTATATACGAAAATGTCTTAAAAAAAAAACATATTGAGACTATGATTTTAGATACTTGAGAAATGCTGAATACATAATTAACGTAAATTATAGAATAAATTATAGTCTGCGCAAGTTAAGGTCTAAAGTTCACTGCAGCTTTATCTCATGCAATTGCAATTTAACACAAGTAATGTGTTAATATTTATTTTGGTTAAGGTCTAATTAAATTGCAATGTATTCGGAGAGACTTACACGACACGACGGCTCTAATAATTCAATACGACAATATTGTTCCAGGGTGCCGGGGTTATTCAAATGTATAATACCCGGCACCGTGAATTCAACGACTTTGGAAGGAAAAACTGTCGTCCCCCCATGATATTAAAGCCTCGGAAGCCTCGGTTTCGTACGACAATACTCGTAGGTAAAGTTTCGCGAGTCCAGCAAACATTGTCGCGATCTGTCGCCGAAACGCAAAGCTCACGGGACGCTACCTTTTGCGCGGGTCTAGGAAAACCCGGGCGAATAGAAGGTGGCTTGAGAAAAAGGGACTAATGATAGAGATGTGGCATGGCGAGGCGGTTAATCGCGAGCCTTTTAATCCTGATCCCCCTTACGTCTATTTCGCGACTAAGCGCCTCGACACCTCCATTATTCAGACTTCATTTCACGCGCATAATCCAGGGCGGAGCTTTTTCAACGAGTCGCTCGACGTCGGTGAATCGATCGGCAATACTGACGGCCGGGGCCTGCGACAATGGCAGCCGAGGCTCCGATCCTTCTCTTACTCCTCCTCGTCCTCGTTATTAATGGTTTCTTTATTTGTGCAGAGCCGAGGAGAGCTGAAGCGTTAGATACCGCGCTCGCCGTCGCGTTTCCTCCGTAGCCATTAGTTCGCGGCACGTCGAGTCAGTTCTCGGGATGAGGGAATGGGGCGATTGAGGGATGGGGTAGGGGAGACGCTGTTTACGGAATCATTCGTCGGGGCTACGTGGAGCAACGGAGGCGCGGAATATGCTTGATAATGGTGAACGAACGAGCTGTGACGAGGCAATGCTTGACCTTTTTTCTCACGGTCATGCGATACTTGCGTCGAACACTATTCGTTATCCGAGTCGTAGATTTTTTTTTTCTACGCGCAATGAGATGCATGAGAGTGAGATGCTTCATGATCCTTTTCTCTCTCTCTCTCTCTCTCTCTCTCTCTCTTTATCTCTCTTTACCTCTCTTTATCTCTCTTTATCTCTCTCTCTCTCTCTCTCTCGCACACACACACACACACACACACACACTCTGTCTCTCGCATTTGCAATTGCTCGTTAGCGCTACGTAGGTTCGATGACTGATTCGGGGAAACATGTGCTTTACCAGCACATGTGTACTCGAGGGTAAATAGAGAGGTTAAAAGTTTTTCATTGTTCAAGTCGTATTTTTCTATGACTACTGGCTTGCACTTATTTTTTAATAACATATTAACTTACAGTATACCCACAGAAACGTAAAAAATTACGTGAATCTACCGATTTGGTCTATTTACCTATTAATTTACTCCACTCGCGGTAACGAGAGAGCTCGCGAACAAAAATTTGCCCTTGTTTTGGATGATTGTTTGGATGGGACGAATAATCGACTTTGTAAGTAGCCGAAACTTTCGGAAAACCTAACGCGTAAAATTCACGAAATTACGAGAAAAATGAAGTTAGCAAAACTCAAATAAAACCAACAACTGCCCTTTGTTTTTAGTATGGATTTTTCTCTAAACGAATGCGAGCGAACTTACTTAGCGAGTAACGGGAACGAATGGGCATTGCCAATGCCGAATGATTAAAAGTTTATCGTTAAAGTTGGGAAGAAAGTTGTAGTTGAACGAAATTGACTGTTCATTGTCACTCGTGTCAAGGGCAAAATGAACATTTTCGATAACCTTAATCGTGAGTGTTGTGTACTGATCTCGTGGTCTCGATGTCCAGGGAAAAAGGCTACCGAAGAAAAGTCCGATTTTCCTATTCTATTTGAGTTGAAATATTTCTTTGACTAATTAATTTCTTGAAATAACGTTGATGAATCCGTGGTGAATAAGCGAAGGAAGGATAATTATTAACAAGTGTCGCGTATCATCATATCATTTAAATAATCCCAATTTATTTCAATATTAATATGCACATAAATTTCTATATAAAAGTTGACGATATGTTATCTTACTTGTAAATTGTGTCATAAAACAAAAACAAACAAAAAGAAAACAAAAAAAAAACAAAAAACAACAAATAAAAAAAAACAACAAAAAACAACAAACAAAAACATAAACAAAAACAAAAAAAAAACCAAATACAAAGAATTTTTGGTAAACTAGTTTGTAATACACGAAAAAGATTATAGAAATGAATAGAGAAAAACGAAAAGCGAGCAAATTAAGAGCTAAATTTATATAATAATAGATGGAATTTAAATGTATAATATTCAAATTAAATACAAAATATAGAAGCAAAATAAAAATATACGCATTATGTAATATGAAATTTTTTGTGTTTTATTCATTCGTACGTATCGATATTTTTCTTTTACGTGTAATTATTTATTTACAAGCAAATGTTTTAATTTTTTGCTTTATTTTGTTTTTTGTTTTTTTTTGTGTTTTTTTTTTTGGTTTTTTTTTGTTTTTTTTTTTTTTTTTGGTTTTTTTTTGTTTTTTTTTCTTTTTTTGTTTGTTTTATTTTTTAAGCTCTTAATAAACTCTCTGTAATATTGATATAGATTTATATTTATCGATTATTGATCGGTAGTGAGCGTAATGGATGAAAGGCTTAAAATAAAAGCAATAATCGGAATTATTCGTATCATAGTGTAACTTGCGTTGTTTGAACGAGAGAGTTGGAAAGTATTTTACATTCACAAAGTATACTTAATTTAATATTTATAAA
The DNA here is from genome assembly GCF_000503995.2 of Ceratosolen solmsi marchali. NCBI lineage: Eukaryota > Metazoa > Arthropoda > Insecta > Hymenoptera > Agaonidae > Ceratosolen > Ceratosolen solmsi. Next base: position 933,797 of record NW_011948428.1, read on the forward strand.
ACGGTTACATACAGATGTCCAGGAGTGTATGTAAATATCCTTAATTCATACTTAATCCAGTGGAATAATACATGCTTGATATAAATTTTTTGTAGGAATCAGTTTCGAAAATTATTAAAATCCAGCCGCTTGAGAATATGAGGATTAAGATATTTTTAGCTAACAATTTTTACGATGAATGAGAAAAAAAAAAATTAAATGCTAATAATCGAAAATACTTGCTTTACCGTCTTCTATTTATTTATCCGACCCACATGGAGATTAAATATTTATTATCGCGCTCCAAATGACGTTTATAATTCTCGCCACTGGTAGGATAAAAGATGTATTGCCGTAAGAAAAGTGTTGGGTTAGAATCGTCGACGACTGCTCTATTTTTACGCTCCAACCTGCAGACTTTTAGTAGGAGGCAATAGTCAATTAAGCTTTTCTATGGGTCCCGGTGGGCTTAGTTGAAGCGCTTGGATCAAGTTCTCGGCTGCGCCAACGGATTACGCTCCTTTTACGATCCAATTCTTGTTGACAAACTTTCCATCCTTACCCGAGAATTTTTTATAATGACTTACTGTTGCTATACGTACACGCGAGCGTCATAAGAATGAAGAGGATTCTTATTGAGTCGCGAGTGAGATAGGAATTCGACTAAGCTTCAATACTTACAGGGCCAAATTGAATTTGCGCATGTATTACTCGATAATTGTGCAGTCGCTTCATATAATTTTATATACAATATCCTGTAATACAATATTTAATCAATATGATATTTTGCTGCGATATTACTTGTATTTGGTACTCTTTTGGTAATTAAGATAATATTATCATACCCTCATCGTCTTTATCAAGATCGCACGAACTTTTCTTCGCTTTTATTCGACTTTTCTACTCAACTTGCAATTTAAATCAATTAAAGAGAAAAAGTTTACGAATGAAGTAGATTATTATAGTCTGATAGTTAAATGGTGACTAATAGTAGTGTAAAGATTGACAAACATTCGCGTATCCTATATTATTATAACAACTTTAATGGCAAATAATTTCAACATAACAATCTTAAGAATTCTTTCGCTACTGTAAATAAATAGCACTACTACTCTTAAGCATTAATCGATAAATTAAAATTTCATTTAGCCGACACATTAAAATTGTGAATTTGTTTAACTCAGCATTTAAAAAGACGCTTTATTATTATTATTATTATTATTATTATTATTATTATTATTATTATTATTATTATTATTATTATTATTATTATGTATACGGTAGCTTCGAGAAATCTTCGGCAAACTATGCAAGATTAAAGATGAATTATTTAATACGCCACTTACGATATTTTGTAAAATTTTACAAAATTTGAATAATTTTATATATAAAATTTATTAATTCTTCAAAATCACGAGTTTTTTTATCATCGGTTATTGCGACAATTTTATCTGTGATTATTTAAAACAATTAACGAGCTCCGAGAGATATAATTTCATTTAAAAATTACTAGACTTTTTCCATATAAATTAAATGTGTACGTTTAAACGAGTAAATGTTATTAAATTAAATTATGTTATTAATCTTTTAGGTAATAAAATCCGATGGTAATATTATCAAAATAATGCTATACTTAATTAATAATCCAATTGTTAATTCAGAAACAAATAGTCAATTACAAAATTATAAAGATTTCTTCTTACAGGCAAGCGTAAATCTTTTTGATTTGCAAGAATTTCTCATGGAAATAGTTAAGATAATTTTCTATAATTTCACATAATAGCCGTCAGCGCCCCTCTAACATTACCATAGCAAGAGGACAAATTCTACGATTATTACTCACTCTCCGATATTATCCATGATACTATCCACGATAATCAATACCATCTATGACTACGCTCTTTTATTACATTGAAGAATAATTTGTCAAAAGCTGATAAAAACAAATTTGTGTTTCGACATCTTTTCATTCAAAAGCAATTTGCATAAAATACTATATATCAATAGACCTGCTTTTTTCTCTTTTATATACTGTAATATTCAGAATGAATATAAGTAAATATTGGTATATTGAAGTTTCAGTAATAAATTCAAATTTAACGAACATGAAAATTACAAATTCTAAGTCTTCCATTACAGTTATTGAACAAATATGTACAACGTGAAGGGTAAGTTGTGTTCGTATTATTCTACTTAATAAAAATACTATTACTTTTAAACGTCCATTCTGCCGTTTATTCAATATATATTAAATAAGAGTATATTCGCTTGGAGAAAATGTTTCTTTGTATATTCTTCAATTATATGTATTACCTGGTAAAAAATAATTTAAGCTTTATTGAAAATTTTTTAATATCTCATAATTAATTCCATCAAATTTAAAATCTGATTAAATATTTCTAAAAATAAAGGCTATTACATACCATGAATAAAGTACAATTTTCATAATTTTTTTTTCTTTTTTTTCGTTTTTTTCTTTTTTTTTCTTTTTTTTCTTTTTCTTTTCTTTACTGCCGCTTATTTTACTCTCTACTTATTCGTCATGTATAAAGCTTTAAATTTAATCAGTAATTTTTAAATGTTTTATCTCGAGTAATTGTTAGTGTTAGTCTGAAAATCATTATTTTTTCCAAGGCCTGGAAGGCACTCATTTTTCTCTCTATTGAATGTTTAATTTCTTATAACGCCCACTTTACTACAGCATAGTTCAGATTGAATATCTTTAAAGTTTTATTTATGTACTCATATTTCATATAAGTACATTTAATTTGTTTAATTCTTATCGGTTTTTTCGTGAATGTATTAAAGTATTAAATGTTACAATAATTTAGGTTTTTTCAAAATTTATAATTCTTAAACATTAAATTATCTTACTATTAGTACTATTATTAATATTATTATTTTATAATAATTTAACTTCTTTATATATCTAAGATATATTTAAATATTGAAAATATCGCATTGAAATACATTTTGTGAATTATATATGAATAATATTAGGTTATGAAATCGTTCTTAATTGTTAAAAAAAGAAAAGAAAAAATCAATTACTCAATATAATGGCTTCTTGTTCAATTTTAACTTGAAATTGTAGAATACAAAGAGGCTAATTTTATAATTTAAAAGTATATAAAAACTATTCACGCATAACGGATTTGAACAAGTTTTAAAAATCTGTAAAACGATAGACTTCGGAAACACTGATGAAACATTTTATAGTTAATGTGTTATCATTTATCCTATATATATATTATTAGAATTTCGTATAATAATATTAAAAATTCTTTAAAAATTAGGATCCATATTCATATTGGAAAACCGATACCTTCTCCAATATTTATAAACAATATATTCGCTTTCATTTTAAATTTAAATAATTCTATTTGATAACCAACTTTCATTATTAGAGAATGTATATTAAATAGAATAAGCCGCTTTGATTCTGATACTAGAGATAGAATTTATAGCATATAACAACATATTTACTTTTGTAGGATTTTCTGAGAGGTTCCTTGTGATTTTTTTAGCACTAATATATATGTCATATTTATGAGAATTTCGTAATACATAGAAAATATTACTTAATTCAATTACATAGCAATCAATACTAATTTCTGATTCTGAAAACAGCAAAGCATTGATTATTTGATGGGTGAATTGACTGTTTCCCTTCATATATATATATATATATATATATATATATAAAAGTAAAAAGAAAAAAGAAAAAAGAAAAAAGAAAAAAGAAAAAAGAAAAAAGAAAAAAGAAAAAAAGAAAAATCGACAAGAACTTATTCTTTCCATTTACAATATTATTATATTTTACGAACTCATAACTGTAATCGATTTTATTTAATCACGTGTATGTGTATTCGCAAAACCGAGTCTGAAAATACATCGTACCAGAACGATTGCGAACATTAATGTCTAATTTTAAATCTACTAATAAGATTATAATTTACTCGCGTGGGCGATCGGAAAGATTAATCAATAGTAAATAAATTATGAAGATTTTCCTATCAATTGATAATTACGACTGAGAGTCAGTCTAAAATTTAAATTACACCAAGTACGTACTTATGACTATTATTATATTGTTTAGATATTTCTATATTTTATATAGTGGCATTTTGTATGTACTGATCAATTTTTCAATTTGCAACGACAGACAAATGACAAAAAAAAAAACAACAACAAATATATAATATGATATCATTACGCGATTATACAAGCAAATATATTAAGTAATTACATTGTCATTTTTTAATTATTTTTTGCTGCCTATAAAAATTTGTCTGTATAATCTTTTAAATGATATAATCAAAATCGATATTCTTAAATTATAATTTTATTTTTCTAAGTAATGCCATAGAAATATATACGACGAATATTTTAAACGTCAGTAACCGTTAGCTTTGAAATTCATAAAGCTGTGCTCACTTTTTTCTTCCCCAATAAATCATTATCCTAATCGTTATTTTATCGCAAGTAGAAGATGCTACTGAATATAAAATTATCATGGATCACCTAACTAATTCAAAATCATTTTATTTATTGAAAAACTCAACTGAAATGTTTAGTTTTCATTTAATGTACGAGTATATCCAATATCAATGTTGTACATAAAGTTTGTATTATAAAAATTTATACAAAATTCTCTATTAACATATATGTAAAATAAGGCGTATGCTTAAATCTAATTATATTTAATATTATTAATTGCTCATAATTCTAAAATCATTTATAAATTTCTTAAATTTATTTTTTCTTTCTTTAAAAATTAGTTAAAAATAAATAAACTCTTAAATATTGTATCAATTTCGTCCTGTTTATTTTCATTTAATATCAGTATATTATATTTAAAATGAACTTTTAATTAACTTTAACGAGCACTAATAATATATAAATTTGTTATTTTGAAAATTATCAATTAAAAATATGAAAATAATTTCATTACAATATGCTGCTCATGTACTGTTTAATATGCTATTTAATTCCATTGTGATACATATTTCATATATTAATACAGATTTAAATCTAGAATGTTATCTGCGTGACAATAAAGGAAGTTATAATCTGATTAATAATTAAAAAGTACAAAATGTTTCTGTATTACATATCGATTAATTATCAGTTTTAATAGATTTTTCAGACAAACCAGTAAATATTATTAAAAGTTTTTTAATAATCTACATTGGATTTGTATGGTTTTTTTTTTTTTTTAAATTAATTATTAATTAATAAAAATATTAAATTCATAGGCTCGTATCATAATGGTAAAAGACTTCACTTATTACAAAATGAGTGATGAACGGAAATGCATATTAAATTATTTAAAAATTATCAAACCCGTAGAGACAAGAATTAAAGATGAAAAATCATATGTAACTAAAAAAAAAAAGAAAGGAAAATAAGTTACAATTACAATTATTCATAGTATACGTAATAAAACACATTTTTAAATTATATATTAAAAGAAAAATATTTCATATATGCTATAATATCTATATATCTAGCGAAATTTTGAAAAAAATATTTCCCCATGACGTCTTAATAATTTTATATGAAATTATAATAGAGTAAATAATACGAATAGTATGTGAATATAAATAAACGGAAGCGTTATCTTATTAAATTGAATTTTTACTCGTGAAATGTTAATTCAACGTACATTCATAGGTGGCATGTAAGGTTCCACGCGATAACTTAAAAATAACTAATTTATTTCTACAATTGAAAACAACATGCAAAAACATAAAGCTAAAAAAACATCTTTTTTTTTTTAATAAAAAATATTGTATGCTCAATTGTTTATTAAGGATAAAATTTCTATTCTTTTCGTATACATAGGACTGTCTATTTCTATAAGTACTGTAATTTTTATTTGAATAATTATTAAGTATTTCTATTATTATTAATGCACTATATATATATATATATATATATATATATATATATATATATATCATTTGCAGTATTATGATTAAGTTTTGTTTTTCAACATATAAAATATAAAAGTGTATATTATGTTGAATGAGGTATGAAGGTTTCAATATATAATTGGTAAAATATATAATTGATTATAGATAAAATAAATGCGAGTATAACTAAATAGATTACAAATATTGTTAGTAAATAATAAAGCTTAAAAATATTGTTTCGATCTTATAATTAAGAATGAAAAACGATTTCGTTGCATACTTGAGAAGAATTTAATTAAAAAACTTTAAAATTATTCTTTTTTCATTTGCGTTTTGAAAGTTTCCTTAATTAACGCCTTTTTTAAATATGCAGTGAATTCATTATTTTTGCTCGATTTAAATGCAAAGTGAAAATGTTATAAGCAAATATTTTATTTGAAAAAGATCAATCAGATGATTAATATTTAACTTAATAGTATATACTATTATATACTATTATAGACATTCTGAAATGATATTTTTTAATAATCTGAATAATTTCACGACACATTATAAATATATGGAAAATGTGCTTATATGTTTCTTTGGTTGTGATAAATCTGAAGAAACATACGATAGTATCATTTGAACGGAGGCAAAAGTGAAATTAATGCACTTAGTGGTGGCTGTGCAGAAAAGGAAAGAACTTAGCGAATGAAGAACGAGTGAAAAAGATAGTATAGTAGGAGTGATAAAAGAAAAGAGGGAATTTTTTCAAGATGTACGTACAAGATTAAACGAATCCTCATCGATCAATTTTCGACATGACATGTCTCGCGCAGGGGAGTAAACTTGGTTGCATCTTGCCAGGGGCTCTAGCAATCGAATCCAAAAACTTCGTTGTCTCTCGCTTCTTCTTTTCCTGTATTTCTATATGTGCTTTATCATTTTTGTGGCAGTCGAGAAAGGATTGCAATTTTATTTTTCTTTTTCGTGGCAAACTTATTAACAGTAACAGCGTGTCTCTAAAAAAATGAAAAAAAAAAAAGACAAAATCGGAGATATTTTAAACTGCGTTAAAGAATTTAATACTGACTAATATTATATGTTTTAAACAATGTTAACAATATCTTATGATTTTAATGAAACGAAAGATATGTTTCTTAATTTTTGAATCCTTTGATGTTTTAGATAGTTTAGTATCCATATGTAATATATTTAAAATTCACTTTTAAAAAGTCTAATCCTTCAACAAATATAATTTATTGCAACGTGATTTATAAACAATATTGATTTAAACGATCTTGAAATGTATTACGTACAAAAAAAATTTCCAATCTATATTTGATCTTATAAAACGTAATCAAGTGGTAGAATCCAATATACGAAGCTGTAAAATTTATTAATACGTAGTTATACAGAAATCGTTGCGATGATCCTGCATAGGATATGCAAGTATACTTATCAAAAAGTATGCAATTTGTAAGTAATTGGTTACGTGATAGACTTTTATTAGTTATTTCGTGAAATGATCAAATATCTTTTCAAGATACACATTTTTTCATAGAATCGATAAAACATGATACAAATGTAAAATTTAACTTTTATGAAAATTTGCTAAAAAAAAAAAAAATTAAAATTATCATTTCATTTATTCATCATTCTTTATTATTTTATACATAAGAATAAATTAACATTACATTGACAATTAACATAATAAACATTATTTATATTCCAATTCAATATAAATTTTCACTTATTATTGGTATTTTAAACGATTTTAATTTAGAGAAGAAGAGAAACTATAAGATTGAAACATCGAGAAATATTTTTAAACCCATATCTAGCAGACCCAAGTCACAATCGTATCTAAAAACTATCACAAATTAGAAACTACAATATCAGTTAAAAGCAAGTGCACACATGTTCATCCGTCAATGTAGAATATAAAAAAAAAAGGAAATCCAGAATACTCGTCGCACCGCACTATTTGTCCATCTTGCAAATTTATGATTCGATCCCAATGCATATAATCACAAAGCCAGAAAAACAAGAAAGAAGACAGAGGTAGGTTGAATGATAAAAAGGTTTATAAAGAGTCAGAAGGAAGCGGCATATGTCGTCTTTTGGCGCGACGCGGCTCATTTACTCGCGTTGCACGCTACTCGCGATATGCCTTTGTCGGCCGGTGCTCATTGTCGCCACCTTCCTTTATCATCCTTTCCTCCTTTTCCGTGTATCGTTTTCCCTGCTTTTCTTTTTTTTTTCTTTTTTTTTATCACACTCTCTCTCTCTCTCTCTCTCTCTCTCTCTCTCACTCTCGTGTAATTCAACAGTGCATATGTTCGTCGGAGGAGTGGCCGACGAGAACGGTATTAAAAACTTTTTGAATACGCGACATGCAAACAACGCGACCGCGTGTGTCGAGTGCCTTGTTTAAAGTAAGAGATTTTTCTTTGGCTTTCCAAGGAATTCGAGACAACCGCTTGTAAATTCGCTCTTTGAGGGCTCAAGGGCTAATTGTCCAGTGAGTAACTTAGCAAAGATCGTTCGGGTTATTCATGGAATACGAGGGAAAAAAAAAAGTTTTTTTGTTTTGTTTAGTGTTTTTTTTTTTATTTTTTCAGCGCCTACGTGTCAATGTCGAGACGCCAAAGTCTTGCAATTATTATTTTCAGTTATTTAAGTGTCTGATATAGACTGGCGCATTATACGCAAAATTTATCAGAAATACGCGTACTTCACAGCTGTGACGTTTTTAAAGTTTTTCCAAAATTTTTTTTTCCACATTACGGACGTTCTTAAAGTTATACTGTTCGTCATTAAATAATATTATCGATTGTTCTATAATAAAGTATGTTTATTTCGTTAAAAAGCCGTAGCTTAATCGAGAAAATTTAGCTTTGTTATTTCGTTCTTACGCATACAACAACACCTATTTACTGTAATAATAATCACATGAAATGAATATATTAAATTATATATTTCATCAGCAATTTTAGACATTTATATTATCGCACTGTAATAAATCATTATAGTAATCAACTAGTACACATATCATATGAGAAAAAATTGCGTAAAAGTAGATGCAAAGATTTTTTTTTCGAACTTTTTTCACTACTTGAAACATAACTTATTGATATAATAAATATTTAAATTCAGCCTAATAATTAAATAATGTGAATAATTGACTTTGATAGACGAATTTAACATGTTAGCTAATAAAGTGACGATACTTGGCCAAATGGATCGATATAAATCAATTAATCTACGTGGATGGATTTTCTATAATATTGCTCTAATGAAACACGTAGTAAAATGAGCGAGGAAGATAAAATTATCTAAAATACCACTTATTGCGTTAAAAAAAAAAAAAACTCACTTAATCTATCTTACAACAGCTATAATACAGCGATAATCAAATGCGAATGTATTTATTTTTAAATGATTCAATCGTTGTAAGTGCTGTAAAATTTTTGATATCGGAAAACAAAAAAATTACATCAACGGGCATCGAGTTGAGCGTACATGATGTTGCGAAGGACCACAAAGTCAATCATTCCCGCCGAGGTATGTTGTCGAGCTTTATCTCGCTACAGCATCAAATATTTCAATCCTACCTTAGCACGTTTACAGCTCTGTGCGACCGAGACTTTGAATAAAGGTGATTCTCGACAAACTACATGAAGGTAAGCGAAGATTAGAAGAGCTCTAGTCTCCGCTTAGTCAGTTAATGGAAAAATGAAGCACCGATGTACGTCTCTAACGAGGGATTGCATCGATGAATTCACGATTCATGTAGTCACAACATTATATAACGACGCTCCTTTGCGACTGTCCAGCTTTCTAATGGGTGGTCGTCTCATGGTTCATCAATATATCATCGGTTCGCTAGCGAATGTTAATTTTGACGCTTGTAAATACGTTGCAATATGAGACTATGGGCAAGCGCGAGTCTTCTTCGGGAAATTAATGATTAAGCTGGATGAAAAGACCGTTCGGGTATGCGCATAACGGCAATAAGCAAAATAACCAATTCTATTTAATTGGAAACTACAAAAGGATTACGGTATATATTAAAACAAAATTCGCTTCCACCTTTAATTTAATTAGGATTATTTTGTGTCTTCTCGTTCATAATAAAACAATAGATTATTTAGTGTCACGTGTATTAAACGTATTGTTTGTCAATAATGGTCATTAAAATAAGCAGACCAAGAAATAAGATTTGGAGGAATATTGGAATATTTCACTCCAATAATTCTTACGAATGAATATCACGAGTTTGTTGAAGAAAAAAAATGCGCTAATAAAGACGATGATAAATTTGAAATTTTAGTTTACCCTATAATGAAAAGCTGCTTTAAACGTGATCCCTATTTACTGCATAATTTAATAATAATAATAATTATTATTATTATTATGAAATAGATTAGTATTTTGGATATTAAATTCATGGCAATCGATTATCGCCTAAGCGTATTATAACGTCTTAAGGCACGTAAACGAGCCACATAATTTATAAGTCAAATAAAAATTTATTCAATATTAGCGATGAGTGTGCGCGTGTATAAATTAAAACGTGCGTTTGGCTAATATATATCGAAGGAAAATAATACCAATGGTATGGTGAAATGAGTGAAATGAACGAGGCAAGAGAATGCGCGCTAGTAAGCGAAAACCTGTCTAGTTTCTAATTAGTCAGCATTTCTTTTTTTTATTCCAAATGACTAGGTAGATAATTGCAATACTTTGATCTATGAAAAATCTTGATAAACATTAGTAACATTAGTGATATTAGTGTTTGTGACGATGAGCATTCCAATGCACTACTTTACTTGCGATTAAATGTGTAATTGTAAGTAACAGTAAATACCGCCCGGTGAATGCCGATAATTGGAAAAACGCAATGGGAAGATCTGGTTCGACAATTATCATCGCTAAAGCATTTTTTTTTATCTATAAAACTTTTAATGCTCATTATAGATAAGCGAGTCATAGATATATTTTTCCTTGATACGAAGGTCAAGTGCCGCTTGAGGAAAAAAAAAAAAACAAAAAAACAATAATGACGATATTTGAAAATATAAAGTTACGGATACAAAATTATTGTCGGAGATTATTTTATAATGTTTGAGTAATTTTCGATTTTTCTCCGGGTGCTCGGGTAAAATACAAAGTAATCAAATAGGAAAAGCAAGTATTAGAAGAACATTTTACAAGTATCGCCAACACAGAAAACTTTTGGTCTGTATAGACTGGAAAACCCACTGAAAAATGGATAAAACTTGGGGTAAATCAGTAGCCACTCGCAAAGTCACAGAGCAACTCCTCCGCTTTTTCCAAACTTCGAAGCTCACACGTTTTTTTTTCCTTTTCCTCCTCCCCCCCCTCCTCCTGACCCCCACCCCCTACCCCCTCACCCACACTTGCTATTCGACTGTCCCATTTGCTATTCATTCCACCTTTTGTCAATGTGCGCACTCGGGAATTTACTCGCGAACCGCATCTGCCGCTAAATTATAATCGCGTAGTTTTGCACAAACCACATGAGAAATTGGCCGATTCTCGCCCCCGCGCTTAGCACGAACTATCGATTTAAGAAAAATATGCACTGGTAGGCGAGGGTACATTGACATCGATTTATAAAAACGGTGAACAATGGGATTTGTGATAACAGTGAAAGTCGTTAATGTAATAGATTATTGTTTTTGCCACTTTCTCTCCTTCCATCCGGCTTTATTGACGTGTATTCATAAATTTTTTAATCGGAACACACTTTAAGGGCATTTACACGTAAACTGGCCAGAAACTAAGCGTGAGACTTTATTGGTGTAATGTAAAATTTATTGCACATGTAGCTTCGTTAAAATGTCCTTGCGGGATAGGCATGCGTCTGATAATTATGCTAATGCAATGTGAACTATAATTATTCATTGTTGGTAATGTACGTAGAATTTATTTGAATGGTTCTTATAATAGTTATTGCGCATTTTTAAGAAATTTGAATTACGCTAAATTTACATTGAATTGAAGCTGAGGATTAATAGTCGCTAAGTATTTTCTAAACGGTTTATCCATTTCGCATGATAAGAGAAATATTGGATAAACATAATTTATATTCCTGTCTTTGTATAATGAGAAAAACGTTTAATTAACAAACAACTTAATTAAGCACTTAATCTCTATATTATATAATTTAATATAAAATGGATTTTAGCAAATAATTTTGTACACATTTTTTATCATATTCTTCAAAGTTTTTAAAACATTAGGATTTTTAAAAAAAACGTCTATTTTATCCTAAGAAAATACATAATTTGAAGTTGATTTTCAAATAATATCTCTTTCTTTTTCAATTCTACTTTGATATATTTATTATGAAATTAATAAAACGCATAAAATTCATAATAATCTATTTCGTACAAACTATTCTACGTATTTTATTAATTATTAGAGTTAAACTTTCGGAGCACTCATATCTAAAACATTTTCAGATCGTTACTTACACTAGTAAAACGTCCATTGAAAAATTCATGAGCTTAAAAATTTGTTCACCGGAAAAATGAATCAAATCAAGGCTATATGTACAGTTAATTAAAACACATTACAAGCTTATAAATATTGTATAAAAAAAAGTAAAATGTAGCCAATTTCATAATTTCGTACTTTCGCATTTTCTGCAAAATTTCTAAAAAGTAAATACACATAAATGTTTTTCCTATCACGATCATCGTGCTATTTTCTAATTTATTAAATATTTAATCGCTCATAATGATATTCTTCATCAACTCACATCTTCATTATATTTACAATAAACTAATCGTCACAAATTCATACTGATTTAAGCAAATAAATCCAAACATAATTATACGGCAGTGAGGTGATCATGATATTCGTACGTACATAATTAATATTTTTTATTCTTTGACATTTTACATCTGTAACGACCATGAAGTTTTTGCTCATTTCATAATGCATATAGTTTGTATTTAAATGAATTACCGTCACTCGTTTTTGTTACTTTATATTTTCTTGGGTAATCGATCAAAGCCTTGCATCCTTTCAACGTTAAAACAAAATGCGTACAATTTTAAACATACAACGAATTGCGTATAAGCTCGCCTCTTTCCAAATCAAAAGCAAAATTTTCAGATAATCCCGGAGAGATAATCCCCACCTCCTCCTCCTCCTCCTCCTCCTCCTCCCATGATCCTTCAAGGCACTTTCGATGCGAAATCCGCGAAACAATGCGAGCGCGACGACTTGCGCAGCTCGTCGATATTTGTCCGTAACGACCGCCAGAAAGTTTGCCAACCACTTTCGATGTCTCCCCTCCCCCCTTCCCCTCACAACATCACGTTGCGATACTGCCTTATGAGTAGCTGCAGGCACGGGCCTTTTTAAATATTAAAATTCCATTTTCGAAAAAAGGCGCGGAGAGTCGGACGGAAGGAAAGTAATCGCCCGCGGGCCGCATCGAGCAGGAATTTTCACGGACTTCCGTTGCGCAACCTTATGAGTTATTCCAAGAGCTTGCAAAAACTAGCTGATATTCGTCTGTTTGATCATCGTTACAAGTGAAGTATCTCGTATAAACATCATCGACGAAATTATGCATGAGCCAATGGGTCCGGGATTGCTCGGATAGCGCATATCTTTGACTTTGTTTGATTCTTTTGAGTGATCCCAATGTAACTTCTTCTTTTGCTTCCATGTTTAATGGAGTTTGTGTCATCTATGAATTATTCAATGACAGGTTTTCTTACTTTTAACTTTTTCCAACGAATGATTAGCAATCTTGAATAAATATTCTCAATGTAAGAAAAATTTATCATATATCTATATATATGCGTATATATGAAATCCCGAGTTATATGACAAAGTTACGTAAAATATTAATGAACTGGAAGTTTTGTTCTAATCGATGCTCTATTTTATGAAATAATCACTTTTTCTTAAATAAAATCATTTACTAAATTTTATAATTAGCGTGAATTTGATTCGATAAACTCTAGATAAATACTTATTATAAAATTATTATCGATATACAATATGGATAAATTGACATAGCGTGATTCAAATATTGAAAATCATTACATTTTTCAAACTTATATCGTCACGAGGTAAGGCAAAGATACTGACTGATTATAGTGGAATTTTGGAATGTTAAAACAAAAAGATTTTCTATGCCATTGTCAAAGACATTCACTATTCACAAATTATAAGTGTTTCTTCCGCAAAAAGTCTTGAAAATCAATTGGCAGTGATTTCTATTATTAAACTTCATTCTGTCGTTCGATTCAACTCATAATTTTATTATCTATACATTATGCAAAACCTTACTTAATTATTGGTAAAACGCACAATTTAACAACAACAAAATCGCGATAATAAAAAGAAGCGGAGCAAATAAACTTTTCTCAAGCATTTTGTACAGAAAAATTAATAATTTTCTTAAATTTCAATTGAATCCTATCAAAGTATTTTGGCAATATGTAATTGTCTTTAAACGTATGTAAATGCCAAAATAAGTTGTATTACGATATTACGAATATATGCTGAGTGGAAAGCATATATTATTTATAATATTCAACATTATGTTTTTTACCTATTTATAAGTAAATGTAACGATCCATACATTTTCGCAAAGTTAACAGAATATGCAATTTTCATTGTTTTATAAATACAATAAAAGCCGAGATATACTAATAATAATAAATTTACTTCATTATTACAGTATATTTGTCAGTAATACTTTTATCACTTGAATGACATTATTATATATGTTATCTACGTTATATATGTTATATACGTTGCATTTTAATTAGGAAATATGACTGCATCGGCAAATGAATAACAATATTTTCCTTAATAATTGTAAAACTCGAATAATACTCGAATGGCACTCTCCTCCAGACTAATCAATATTTCTCATACAATGTACGTACATTCTCAAAGAACTAGATTCCGTTAATAATTTACGTTCTACTTTATTTTTCATTTATTCACTCCCGTTTAACGTGTCCAGCAATTTCTCATAAAAATGATACGTACTGTTGTAATTTTCTCGTTTCAAACTTTTTCCACCGTTTCGTCGCTAATCGTCTGATATAAAAAGGTGAGCTTGAGTTAGTGTTTCTGGGCATAATAAGAATGAGGCTAGAAGTAAAGAAAAAAATTCGCTCACAATAGAATATTACGTGTCATGTGAAGCGGAAAAAATTTGTCAATTATATAATTTCGTAAGGCCGTGTGATATTATATAAAATTGCATTCTAATAAGGAACTTAATAAGGATAGGTAAAGCTCTACATTTACAAGGCAACGTCACTTAAAAATGAAACACGAATACAACCATAAATCTCAATTATTGAGTAGTAAATCGTATTACAGTTGCGCATTCATCACTCAAAATCCAAACGAGAAGCAAGCCGAATATCCGTATTGTAACCGAAATAATTTCTATCGATACGAGGTGCGCCAAACATATAGAAATAATTAAACGCTCGTCCTAATAGCCTTGTAAGTTAAGTTTACGCGCGTGCGTAATTCGTAACATGATTTACGACGAGGCTTTGCGAGTACATTAATCGCACCAAAATGACGTACAGCTCCGGCACACATTCGAGGAAAAAAATAAATATAAAAAAAAAAATGCAAATCTCCTTCGGCAAGCCTAATGATCGTCGAAAGGCGAAAATATAAATAACATCGAGCCGCAGCGCAAGGAAAGCGTCCTATATATCACCGAGTAGTCGTCGGTAGTTGTGCGACCGGCCGATAGATCGCACCAGCCGCATCATCCTGGATTACACGCGAACACCGCCTGTTTCACCAACCCCCCGGTCGCCCGTTACGACCGACCATATAGCGATATCGAGTTCGCGAGAAGGGCGACAGAGACGGCGAGGACGCGGTGGCGGCGGTGGTGACGGCGATGGTACTGACGTGGCGGGGGGGGGGGCGGTGGCACTAAAGCTTTTACTGCCAATACTCGCGCTCTAATCCCGCTTTATGGCATCCGTCAATCGAGGATGTATTAAATTGAATATTATATCGCTATACGTGTGGGCGAGGCCTTTCCCAATCTTTCTCTCTCTCTCTCTCTCTCTCTCTCTATGCCCATGTACAACTTTTTACGCGTAGTAGTCGTACACCACGCGAGTCTCGCAGTCGTTTTATTTAAATTTATGACTTGTTTGCCGCTCGTTTGAGGACGCGGCGAATTATTCGAATGTTACCGAGGGAGACTTTTCCACGGCTTGCGCCTATCGTCGAGACTAATTGACGAAGTTTCGACGGCTTATGAGTAATGAATGCTCCGTACGTAGTCACGTATTATCGAGCGGTATTCACACTTCATTACTAGAGTCACTCTTGGGCAGGAAAAATTATTGTTACCAGCGTTAGCCGAATTGGGATGCGAACGCAAGATTTGAACTTAAAATCAGCAGTTGCGTGAAAATTACTCGTGAATGCAGTTTTTAGAATTTCGCGCAACAACGGCAAAAGCTTCCTTATTAAAGTTATTTATAAGGTCTTTGTATTATTTCGTCGTCCGTATATTATATTAACATTTTATATAGTAAAAACTGTTCAATTTTATATTTTATTAAGACTGAAGGCCACTATATATATATATAAAAAAAAAAAAGAAAAAACAAAAAAAAAAAAAAAAAAACAAACGTACGACGTTTCTTCGTAACGATTAAAATAGTATGTCGTAACTTTATTATGGCACTTTTAATATTACCATTGAATAATTATTTAACAATGCATGTTTTTTTTTTGTTTTTTCTTTTTTTTTTTGTTTTTTGTTTTTTGTCACATTATAGTTAATCGTGCGGCATTTGTACTGAAATTTGAAGCTTATTTTTCTAAATTTATGTGATTTATGTATCAGTATTTTAAGATCGTAGCAAATATTTGTGAAAAGAATGTATAGAATAAGTTTAACGCGAAGAATATGAAGATTTAAGGCTTTGCGACACAAATATATCATTTCTTTGCACCTTTTAATTTTTTATCCAAGTCATCCGTTATTTCATTTGTAAACTACTACGTTCGAAAACTGTTAGGAAGAAAAAGTGCCAAATGATGTGAAAAAGAAATTAAAAAATATTGGGCGATGTTGTTTGGTTAAATATTATAAGCTCCGTTCGACCGATTTCTATTATTAAATATCGTAATGGAAAAAGGTAAGCATCAAAGATGACAAAAGGGACAGAAACCGCCGTAATTTTACATTAATTTGACATTCGAGAAGCTTGAGCTTTAAGAGCGTAAGAAAAGAATTATTGTTGATCAACAATATCTTAGCGAATGAATGTTAAAAGTATTGTTATAAGTAATTGAAAAAGTATCGAATCATCATACGAGATGTAGGAGAAATACGCGCTCATCATATTCATTCTTTTGCATTATGACAATAAAAATGTGTAATATGAGATTTCTTAGTGAATATTTAAAAGAAAATTTTTTTTTTAATACATGTATAAATATCGCATTGATTATCGCATGATCGCATGATCAATTGTGAGTTTGTGACTTCGATTTAAATATACTATTACCGTTTTTAATGTGCTAACATAATAATATTATGTTAAGTATCATCTTAAGTTCCAAAAATGCTAATCGAAATACAGTAAATAATAATACTTCCCGGTAAATGGTTAATAACAAGTTGACGTTGTTGATTGATAATTGTTAATTCAAGTGTCAAATATTTTGGCCTTTAAAATATTAATTATTATTTTGTATTAAAAATTGTTGTTGTCAATTATAAATGCCTTATTTTCGAGCTGAAGAACTGAAGAAATTAATTTTCTCATAAGCATGTAGATGTCCGTATCCGTATAATCAAATTTTAAAGTAGAACAATGCAGCCTTCTGTTTTGAAACATTTCATAATAGGATTGTTTCCAAGGCATAGGCAATGGAAATTAACGAAATTTCTACATTGTTTTGAAGCTTTTCGAATTTAAAGAGCTTTAAGCACACGCATAAGTTTACGGAAATTATTGAGAATCAAATAAACGACAAAAGATTCGAGAACGTTGATAAAATATATTTCAAATGATTTGTACGCTCGTTTAAAAATATTTTTACATTTTAACGCTCCACTCAGGCAAAATATAATTTTAATAACGCTCGCTTGAGCGAAAGCAACGAAAAGAATGAAACAAAACTACAAATAATAATAAAAAATATTAATGAGAGAGAGAAATCACATTTCCTAGTCATGAATATTGTTAACCTTAGAGATGCGTATTCTTGCACTAAATAATAGAATAAACCAGCCGCAGGTCCTTTTAATGAGCCCTTTTTACAAATGTATGATCCATTTTATTTATCGTTCCATGGTATTAACAAAAAGAAAAGAAAAAAAAGAAAGAAAAAAGAATCCCACCAAGATTAATACAAATCTTTTCATTTATAAAAGAATTATTGTATATCGATGCTTTTATTCTTAAAATATATCCTATTGTTATTATAAATTATGTTCGACGACGAGTTTTAAACATAAAGTGCGTTTTGTCATTGTATTGTTAGCCTTTTCGGATTTATAGCTAAAATCCATTGATGTTGAAGAAACGATATATTAGGTACGTCTTATTTTGATATTTATTAAACACTTCCATTCACCTGTTTTATTATTTACTTTTCTAGGCTGCCGAACATTCTTGCCAAACGGATCGTGAATTTTCGACATTACCTTGGAATTATTAATTCTTTCAATTTATTACTTTCACCTTCGAATAAACAGGGTGGTTATATTAAATGGTAATTCAATGAAAATTTCGATGGAAAATTATTTTTCAACGTGAAATTTAGTATTCGCTCGCTCGAGCAGCTTCATGTTCCTTTATTAATAACGATCCATTAAAATTAATCGCGAATAGCTAATTTTCGCTTATATTGATAGAATCGCCTAACGTCGATTTTACGAGTCGAAAGTACGTCGCGTTTATCATTAATTATTGCGTTTATTTTCTTTTCTTTTTTTTCTCTCTTTCGCGTTTTTCAATTTTATCCAATACTTATGAACAATTAATGCACGCACTCTCCCCGATGCTCTCATTAACAATTGCATACGAGCTGAGTACATCCAAAGTATCATGAGAATAATCGACACCGATGAAAATGACTCGACCAATCACAATGCAATTATTTTATCAAGGCTCTATTCCCGCTAAATATAATGATTAAATGCAGTGGCGCTTTAAGATAGCCATATATAATTTATTTGTTCAATTTTGCTGTCGGAATTTCAAGCACAATGTACTCGACATCAATATATCATTAACGTTACTCTCGTTATTTAGTGATAAGTCAGGCAATGAGTACGTCACTCGATTAGCCCCCAGCATGGAAAACACTATGCCTTACGTTCATTCATTTGCTCGCACGTTGTACATTCCCCATACGTTCACTCTTCATCGCGAAAACTTTTTCCTTTTTCCAAGGAAGCAGTGCAAAAAAAAAAACAAGCAAAAGAAAAAAAAGAAAAAGTACCGTATCTTGAGTAAATCCGTGATATCGTAGCATCATAGTATTCCGCTGTCGCTAGGATCGCACGAACAATTGAATCGAATAGACGCATTGTAACACGGTAATTCTAATCTTGTAGCAGGGCAGCAATTGCACCCCGACAGAGTAAAAGCGGCAACAAATCCGCCTCCCCCTCCCCGCCCCTCCGCGCAATCCACTACCCAATACCCGTCCGCCGCCGCAGCCGGTACAAATTCTCCGAGCATTGAATTCCTCCGGTACATCGAGTTTACCCTATGATTTTCATCACAGGCCGATCTCTCGTATGGGGAGGGGTGTAGCGCACAATTACCGTCGTGCCTGCGAATATTTTCGAATGATTTATCGTGAAAAAGGGAGGCCAGCGCGATAAATCACACGGGAAAAATGATAAGGCTAAATGAGTTAACAGTGTCGAAAGCAGGCCGCAACTAATTTAAGAAAGGGGGCGGATGAGGCACCGAGGCCCCGAGGCCTTATGCCGAGCTATTGAAATGTAATCGCAGTCGAGATTTTCGCCCGTCCGCGAATCACCTCGGCACTCGCGCACTTTGGCTTTCAAGGCCAAAAAGCCGTCGGGGAATCCTCGCGAGAAAGCCAGCGATTGATGTGGAAAAAGCTCGTCGCTTCAACCTCGCGACGACCTATTCCTTCACGGCGAATAACCAAGGCGCAAACGCATCTCGTTGTATACGGCTTAAGCACCGGGTGGCGGCGCGGTTTTTGGCGGCGCGGCGGTGGCGCGGGGCTGGAGGGGGGCAGCAGGGTAGTGGTGCGAGTGATCGTAGCGGGGGCGGCCGGGAGGAGAAGAGGAAGCCGACCGAGGACTTCCGGAGTCGGCCGAAGCCCGGCTACGATCGAGCGACGTCCTTTTCTTTTGCTCTCTGTTTTTGCCGCCCCTCTACACCTGTGCCTCCTCTAACTGCTCTTGCCACGGGGCCTGACGCATTATTTGACCGTCACGCCCCACGCTCGCCTCGTCACTTTACCTTACCAAATATCATGCGGTCTCGTGTGCGTTCTCGTTCGCAGCGGCGAAATAAAGGACATTGGCGCCGATGGAACGGAATTTGTTTTTCATCCCCGGCGACGCGACATTAATTATCATATAATGCACGGGACACCTGCGACCTTCCCCCAAGCACTTGTCACGTGCACGTCGTCGTAGCACGACGGAACGGACAGTAATAGAAATCCAGTTCTGGCAGTAAGTTCGCTCGTTATAATAGTTTTATTATTATTGCAATGAATGCGAATGAACTCTGGCACTTTTGCAAACGCTTTAAGGTTGTATTTAAGCTGAGAGGATCGGGTGTTTGCAAATTGCCGGAATTGTAATTACCCTGAGTTTGTAGACGCGCGCGCGCATTTTCATTCCGATGAATGGTAATACCTTTATATATATATATATATATATATATCATTTCTTTATAACTTTTTTTTAGCCTTTACTTGGCATGTTTTCAAGTTTTGTATCGGGATGTATTGAAAAAAAAAAGTTGTTGGCACTAAATTCGAAACTTTAAATCGAAAATGCACATGCCCACCTTTTATTTCTCGAAATGTTTATTCGAGAACATATAATTGTTGAAGAGTTGCTGGATTTACATTTTTCGGGCAGCGCGCGTTAACCGAACAGAACGTAATAAATGATTTAGCGGAAGTAGCAAGGCACTTTCGGTTGCGAAATTTTAAAAACGCCTGTCACATTGACATAACAACCAATTTACAAAATATTACGATAACATTTCTAACCGTTTCCCCTCTACATCAATAATCGGCCAGCATAGCAACTACATTTTTATTATGCGAGCTGCTTCCCGCGTGTTTACATGTCATTTCAAAGTCATTCGACCAAGTAAATAAAATGTAACGCTCGCGCTATTGGGCATCGATGTCAGTTCGGCCGACTCGAGTGTTCTTAAAATGCTTTTCTCAGAAAGGCGAATAAGGGCGTATGGCTGCGACAAAATCGAATATCAAAACCATTGGTAAACACTTGGTTAGCGGCTGTCGAAAAGTGACGTGAGTAAAAAAACTCATTGGCCACGCGACCCCCACGGAGCTCGCCATCTCAATAATGGACATCCGGGTGGTTTTATCAGTAACGGCTGTGGAGCAGCATCCGCCGGCATTCTGAAATACTCGTGGTAAGCCTTGGCGGCGGCATTGTCCGGCTTCGCTCGGGTTAAGAGGATCATCCGTAAGTACGAGGAGAGGCGGCAGCCGGCGTCTCACCTAGCCGATAAAAAAGACACGTCGTTCAAGAGATAGTTCGCGGTATCTAACAGCCGACATCCCCTCCGTCCCCTTCAACTCCTTGCCTTAGATACAGACGGGGCAGACGCGCGTCTCGCACTTTCATCCCCTCGCCGATCACCCCGCTAGTCGACGCTGCTTGAATAAGTTTGACGTACGTTGACGGTCAGACCGACTACGACCCGTCACCAGACGCGCTCACCATCCCCGCCCGTCCTGTCTCGCTCACTCTCTCTCTCTCTCTCTCTCTCTCTCTCTCTCTCTCGCCCGCTCGCAGGCAGGCTCGCGTTCTCGCTACACGCCACCCGGTGCATTCCCCCGCTCTCTGCTATACACATACGCGGGCGCGCGCGCATACGCACACAAACACACAGTCTCACTCGCTTTCGCTCGGGTTTAGCGAACGCCCCTCCAGCGGAACGACGCTCGCGCCGGCGCACGAGAGTCGCAGAGACAGACTGACGGAGAGAGAGAGAGAGAGAGAGAAGGAGAGAGACTGGTGGAGGGAGTGAAGGAAGATCGGCCGGAGCCGCGGAAGCCGACGGCGAGGAGCCGCCAGTGTGTGCGCCGTGCTCGTCGTGCTCGTTGTTGGAGCCGCGTGCGCGTGTTCGTAGTGTGTAGGAGCCGTCTCGGGAGCGAGGTAAAAGAGCGGCTTCGACAGGTGTCCCGGACGTTCGTCCATCTCGCAGTTGTGGTGGTTGTGCCGCGATGTGGTGTGCGCGCCGCTGCCGCCCGTGACGCAAGAGACGCGTTTACGCGGAGGACGCGCGCCCCGACGCCGACGCTCAGGGATTCGCTCGCGGCCGGACGCCGCCACGCAGACGTCGCCGTCAGTGCGAGCCGAGGAAAGCGAGGAGGAGCCAAGTCCGTCAGGTAAGTCCCTAAAGTTTAGCTACGCGAGAATCATCACCGGAGCGGGAGGTGGTGACGGTGAGGTGCTGTGTCAGCCTCCAAAGCCGGGCCGCCGAACCCTATGGCGAGGTACCGCGAACATCCCCTTTGACGTCGTGTCCATCCGCGTGCTCGACCTCTACGCTCTCCTACATAAATCCTCGTGTACATCAAGCGACTGGCACTTACTATTTACCGCCCGGTACTTAGCGGATTATCGGGGCGCGTCCGAGATGGCAACGATCGGCTGAAGTGAGGACGTCGCTGCCGGTCCCGCACCACCGAGTTCGCCCAACTCTGGCCAACTCCGGCCAACTCCGCGTGATTATTATCTGTCTGTCAAGCTTATCTACTTTCCCCGAGCTTCTTATCCGTGCGCACGCTTTCGAAGCGCCGGCGACGAAATCCGGCGCTGGGAACATCGCAGCCGGACTTTTGCCGGCAAAGTGAAGATGCAAGCAGCTCGTCTTATCTGCGCTTCGTCGTTTGCAAATTTAATCATCGAGATTGGGCAGATTAGCCGCAAGGAGGAGGAGAAATTGCCGAACATCCGTTATTTTGTAGCCGCAATTTACGACGAAGACGAGGGCGGCGACGGCGACAATGACAGTCGACCGCCATTTCCACTTTTCGCCGGAAAATCTTTGCGTTATTATTTCCTCGGTACTTCATTAACAAACATCCGTAACCGCTTTTCCTTGGCTCTCTTTTCCTTTCGTCGATTTTCCCTTCCACCTTCTTCTTATAAGGCTCTCTTTATTTCTTTCTCTCTCTCTCTCTATCTCTCTCTCTATCTCTCTCACTCACTCACTCAGTCACTCACTTCTCGCTTGTGTAACTGTGAGAAGCGACGAAAGTGCGTTGTAATTTGACGAGGCAAAGCGCGCCTCGTGACTGATGTCGGCGGCACATTTTTTTTTTTTTGGTGACTTTTTGTTCTCGTCGAGGAGTACGCTTTTTCATCGCCCCGAGGTCGCGTCTCATCTCCCCATCTCCGTCCAACTCTTCGAAATGCGCGACTCGTGACATTGAGCCTCATCGTCACCGTCACCGTCGCTGTCGCCGTCTCCGGCTTATGCAGATATAAAATACTCGCGGGCGTTTGCGAGACTCGGACTCAGGACGATTCTCGGTTGAACGACTTTACGTGAGAATCACTTGTGGGGTGGGAGGTGGGGGGGAGGAGGAGACGACAACGACGACGACGACGACGACGACGACGACGACGAGACGAGCGTCCGAGCCTAACTCCTCCTCTATCTATCTATCTATCTATCTATCTATACCCCTTTGGCTAAAAAAACCAAACAAAAGCCGAATCACTTTATAAATGTGCCGGAGTTGTAATATGCTTGTCAATCTTAAGTGCCACTTTACACATTCACTCGCTACTCCGAAATAATGTAGTTCGTTATGAAAAATAAATATGAAGAGTACGGCTCGTGACTCATACGTGAATATATCAAGTATTTTGCAAATTATCTTAATGCATTAATCTAATCGGTGCTAATGATATACGATTTTTTTTTTTTTTCAGTCAAGGGCAAATTATTGAATAATCGCATTATTGTGTTTGAAAGCGATGGAATTACTTTGGCGAAGATAATTATATAAGACAAATTATCTAAAGCCAGATAATAGCCTTTTGAAATAAAAATCGACCAAATATAAAAATGTTAGTCGTTAGTCGAGTCTTGGGAATAAAAAGTGAATTATTACATTTAAATGAAGTCTGATGCAAAATATTCGTCTGACGAATAAATCGATATGTCTGTATGTGATAATTCGTTATTCAACTTTTGATTCTGAAAAAAGATTTATCTTAGTATTGTTAAGGAAGGACAAAATCATTGTCTCGATAAAGAAAAAATTGAGTCCCTCAACTTTTTTTTTTTTTGTTACTTTTTCTTTTCTTCATTTTTTATTTTTATGAATCATTTGATGAAAACTTACGCATCATGATAAATTTTGATTTTAATATGATTTTAATATCATGAAATAAATGATTGAGGATGTATTAATTAAGATACGATAAATAAAATATATATATTCTTTTTTTTTTAAGTGTTATTAAGCTTGATAAATGTGAAATAGGAAAGGGAATTAATTTTGCAAATAAATTATATCGAGACTTTTCGTTGTCAAATGTTGTTCGATAAAAAAAATTTTTTTCTCTTTGTTTTGACGTCACTCCATTGACCATAAACTCCCATATGATTTAACACATTCATTCCATGTATTTTCCTACTCTTTAACGATGTAACGTAGGTGTATAACTAAATTATTAATCTTATTCGAGTTTTAATTAAAGGCCGTACATAATTTTTATGATGGAATATGTAGTTTTATTGAGTATTTATAGATACACGTAAAATTCAATTGAAGCCGTATATTAACATATTTCATTCTATCGATAACAAGTTGAAAAAGGGGCTTGCGAATCAAGATGCGAATGATCATTATCGTGTAATAAATTTCATTCATACTCATTACGAATGCTCATTAAAAGAGTTAAAATTTTCAACAAAAAAAAAAAAATGAAAAAAGAAAAAAAAAAAGTAATAGTGGTAATAAGAGGAATAGTGGTAATAGTGGTAATAGTGGTAATAGTGGCAGTAGTGGCAGTAGTTGCAGTATTAGTAATAATAATAGTAGTAGTAGATGAGGAAGTACGAGAAAGCGAAGAAGAAGCAGAAGTCAACCCTCCGAGTATTGATTAAAAGCGAGGATTATTCTTTATAAAGTGGTCAACTTAAAGTACAGTAGTAATCACCACACCGCAATATACCCATGAACAGCATTTCACTATTTATTCGTTTATGCATTCGCTTTTTACATTTAATATGCGCAAAACGTGTATTAATTTTTCAAGTCCTCGCTTGCACCAGCCCCGACATCTTCAAATTTATTACGTTACATAATTTATAAGAGCGTGACTGATTCGCTATTTAAAATGCCGAACCAATGGAATGAATTCTATCATTACGAAAGCAGTTGACTGTTTACGGCATTGAAATTAAAGACTCTCAAAAAAAAAAACAAAAAAACAAAAAAAAACAAAAAAAAACAAAAAACAAAAAAACATTAAATAAATAAATAAGAAACAAATCGCTAAGCTTGCGCGGCCAACAATATCACGGACCAGCAAAAGAAGAAGCGAAATCCGCAGTCAGCGTTTATCAATTCGCGCACTCTTCCCAATTCAGCATCCGTCCCAATAGTGGCCAAACCTCTCTACCCTCACTACCATCCTCATCCCATTTTTCCCCATCCTATCCTGCCCCACACCCTCTCAAGGCCATCAACGTCCGCGGATGTAAAACAAATTATGTTTCGCTGCCGCGTACACGGTAGTGGCATCCTTCCCATCGCATTGTTGGGCCTCTCCTCACGAGGCCTCGCGGCGGCTCCCGCAGTCAGATAAGAATCTCAGACAGCGCCGCTACCACGACGGCGACGGCCCTCTACCTCGTGGTATCGCGCGCCAATGCAGAAACAGCAGCAGCATCAGCATCAGCATCAGCAACGAACAAAGAACTCGGCTGTAGTAGAAGAGAGAGAGAGAGAGAGTGAGAGAAGGAGAGAGAGAGAGAGAGAGAGAGAGAGAGAAGATAATATTAATGGACGTGGTTAATGTGCAGAGCAGAACAGAGACCGAGCTGTATCTGCAATTTGCCATGGATATATCGTTTGACGGGGTATACGGGGGTTGGCAGAAGCGATATTTCGATCGACCGTGAGTCTCGACTCTTTACGCTGATTCGTGGGATTATGAGATCGGCGCCTTTCTCAATTCTGCGGAATTTCGCTGGCCGACGTATCGAGTTTTTCGAGTGAATTCGAGACGGCGATGAGGAAAGGATATTGAGATATCGAGATTGCGATGGTCACCGGTGAATCACGCCACCGAGCGTCCTATGCATTTAAAAATTCAAATTCGAAATAACAAACGGCCCACGAGCGCATTCATCCGGCCTCCCGAGATTAAAGCAAAAAGATGCCACTCGCGGCATAATGGAATGCTAAAGGTTTAATCTTCATTCCCAAGGATATCTTTCGAGCATTAAAATTCAATTTGCAATTGCTACTAATTCTCGATGCAATTAAGCCGCGATCCTCATTTTGGTGTAATTGAAGTTTATAAAGTGCCGCCCCATTTTTCACGTACCCGATAAGCATCGGGACGCTCGGCCGCTACATCGTAAAAAGAAAGGGAGAAAAAATAGTTGCATTCGGAATTGCGCCTAGTGGGCTACTTTTATGAGCTTTCGTCTCGATATCCAAAGCTTCATTTATGGGCTGATTGGTGAGGATTTTTATCCTAAAGGGAGAACGTTGAGAGTTTATTTTGCGAGATTGCTTGGACCTCGGCTCCTCCTGATGTCCTCCTTCCTGATCTCGAATTCCGCGTCGTATTTTACGAGTTTCCTCCTTACTTTATAAGGGACAGTATTAGTTATCAGCCGCGTTAATCCGTATTCAATACTCGGCTCTTTCAAATTATTTCTCCGTGATAAAGAACTTTTCCTTTTATTAATAATCACCGTGTCGTTAGCGCTCCTGTATTTTCCCATAATCCCGACAGTTGACGTCAATGCACATCGGGATTTAACGAGAGAGAAAAATAAATCACGAGCAGCAGCACCAGCACCAAACGCGATCAAAAACATTCCTCGTGCGAACGCTTATTTCGATGAATAATTATTTTGCGTTTGCGCGATGTAGGTGTTGCGCTTTCACGGATTCGAAGGTTTTGAATAAATGTTAAAAACAAAAACAAAAACAAAAACAAAAACAAAAACAAAAACAAAAAAAAACAAAAAATTAAAAACAAAGGAAAAAGCAAGATGAGCAGCTTCGCCCGGAGATCTAACAAATGTCGTGTGCCACACCACTTAGCAGTAACAAAGTGCGACTTTGGACGATCGAGTATTGGCTCGCACTAGACGTTAAAGTTGCAAAAGTAGGATTGTAATACTCATCGGTTACCTATATTCGCGATAAAAAAAATTTCTATACGACATCGTTTGACGAATCGTATTCGAATTATACATTCCTTGAGAATTAAATCTTCTGCTTAATACAAACAATTCCCCGTCAATCGAACGCCGCGTTCCATCTCGCGTTATATCGAGCGAAGGGCTCCCCGTCCCCGAGCCCCTCTCCCTAACTCATAACGGTCAACTTTATCAGCAGCTCTCGCGAAATATCGCCGAACGACCGCACACTTGTCAAAAACGAAAGAGAAAGCTAAGGAATACTGCTAAGGGCGAGGTTGGAAAGGAGTAAAGGAGAGCGAAAATTCAAGCGCGGCGACGAGTCGAGTTTCGGAAAACAAAAGGGACAACGGCGTCTCGTCTACCAGCGTGACGGCCAAACGCAATTTGATATCGCGGCCTCGAATCGCGCTTAACAGTCTCTCTGCCTCATTGTATCTCCGTCTCTCTGATCTTTCGTGTTCGCCGTCTTTTTTGCCACTGCGGTCGTGTCCGTCCGTCTTCGAACGCGCTGCTGCGGTTGCTGCCACTCTGTTTTCACCAAGTATGTTTCTGACGGTCCCCCCCCCCTCCATCAAACAATTTTTCCCTCTCACGGCGGTGCTGCTCTTCTTTCTCCTTTTTGCTTATCGCGAGCGATAATCTGCCACCGCGAGGGACGAGTTTCGGAATATAGCCTCCGCGAAAAGGCCACGGAGGTGTTGTTAATGCCTTTGCCGTCCTTTTCTCCATTCTTTTTTCCCTTTCTTTGCCTTTTTTGCTTAGCCCCTTACGCGTCGTATTCGTGCCGCTGGCCCGTCCTCGTTGTCTTCCTTGTGGCTTTCTTATTTGAAAAAGGGCGGCCGGCTAGTGGCCGAGGCTGATTTTATGATATGATGCTGGATGCTGCTGCATGCATGGAAAGTACGGCAGTTTATCAAGGCGACGATTAACGTGAGATTCACCCGAGCCTCGGCTTCATTTTTTCTTTGCTTTTGTCGTTTGCTTTTTGCTCTCGCCGCTTAGCGACTTGTTGTCGAAGATGGATATTGTTGTGTTCGCGTTGAATTCGCTGCGCTTGGCGCGTGATGATTTCCACCTACATATTCCAGCTACAATTGCGCGATAACAATTTTGGCCAATCGATTATGAAAAGTCATAGGCCCTTTATCATGGACAGTATTGTAGTCGATTGCAGACTTGCTTGTAGACATTTTATTAAGAATCGATGCCGAGGCTTCTTTATTTTGTTTAAAATGCCGATGTGCCATTGTTATTCGATGACTGATCGGCGTCGGGTATTCCTTACGTTATGGGCCGCCTGCAGAGATCGTCGTTTCATCGAGATTTTCATCTTTCTCGATAATTATTATTTAGACATAATGCACAATGTGGTAGACGTAAATAGACATAATTTGTAACACGAGGAAGTAATAAGATTTCAGGAAGTTGAAAATCTATATGACATTGTTGTGCCTCTTCCTGTCATAAATACAAAGAGCATGTGAGCTTGAACCTGAGCCCTATCTAGCCGATGCACGAATCCAAGGAAGGAGAGAGAAGGAGAGAGCAAGAAAGACAGATCGAGAGAAAAGAATACACCAAATTCCCAACTGTTATTATCCTCCGGCAACATATGTGCGACCAGTTAGCTCGGAAGAGAGGGGCATTTCGCATTTTACTTGGCTTTCGCGACCAGCCAGCCAATGTCGCCGATCAGAAATTTTAATTTTAATTGACGATACACCCGGAATTCTCCATCAGCATCCGCCATGAAAGAAGGACATTAAGAATTTAAACAAAAATACCTCTTTACACACACACACACACGCGCGCGCGCGCGCGCGCACACACACATATATAAAAAGTCGTAATGCATACTTCCTCATAGTTATATTCCCCTTACGCAGTCCAGCGGAAGACAAAGAGTAGAGCAAAAGTAGGAAATAATTGAGCACTCGAGGAGAGCATGTGTGCACGGTAATGCCCGTGTGGCCGAAAAAGTCGTCCGCGTTGTCTCTCTGTCCCTATAATCAACGGTTGCCGATGTCATCCATCGATAAGCCCCACCGGGCGGACCAAGTCTTTTTCCTCCCGCTCATCCCTTCGTCCATTCCCTCTCTTTTAAATTCTCATCCTTCCCTTCTTCTACGATATTTCTCTTTTGGCTCTTATTTTCCGTAATTTTCCGAAACTAAAAGTAGCAACTAACGGACTGACAGAGAGAGAGAGAGAGAGAGAGAGAGAGGGGGGGCGAGCGAGAGGGAGGGGCGGAGAAGGAGAGACACCAGGTGACCGAGGCTCCCTAGGCCATTTAAGGCTGGAGTAGCGACTTACCCGAGAAATGGCGAAAGAAGGGAAGGGATGCCTGGGACAAAGAAGGAGAGATTTGCAATCGGTGCAAGCGAGAGGACGAGGGCAATTTACGAAGGAGGAAGCTTTCGAAGATAAATGAGCTACAATTGGGCGACGTTCTTCTAACAATTAGTGGGTTACTGTTTGCATGGTGCCCTCGGTGATATTTAAATTCTCTGAAATGTGCTTTGCTTTAAATATTTTTAGATAATGATGATCGATATTCTCATTTACGTTTAAAAGGAAATCTAAATTTTCTTAGTTAATTACGCTGAAAAAGACATTTTTTTATACTTGC
Organism: Ceratosolen solmsi marchali; assembly: GCF_000503995.2. Classification (NCBI taxonomy): domain Eukaryota; kingdom Metazoa; phylum Arthropoda; class Insecta; order Hymenoptera; family Agaonidae; genus Ceratosolen; species Ceratosolen solmsi. The sequence goes on from NW_011948428.1 coordinate 963,985, forward strand.
GCATGCATATACTTTACTTACGATATCAATTATAAAACACACTGCTTTTTATTAAGGTGTTTATAATTCTTTCTTCCTCGTCGAAACTACTCTATAATCTACTAGTTTCATTAATAAAGTAAATATATGAAATTTTCAAATTATAATTGTAACTAATGTAATAATGCCCAAGTTCCCGGAAAACTGTCGGACGTAATGCAATATATTCTAATCATAGACAAAAAATCATCCTCCACTCTTCCAAATATATTACAAAAAGTTTAGAACTCGACCTTATCGATCGTATAATAATTTGCATTACGAATTATTGAGCAAATTGACAAATGGGAAACTGAAAAATTACACAAACTAACCGGAATCATTGCTTTTTTAATACCATTTTAAAATAAATTTATAAAGTGGCGTGTCCATATGAAATATTTTATGGCGATGCATCCCAAACGATATCACCCATAAATCCTTGAAAAACGAAGCATTTTTTTTTTTTTTATATTGCAATTGACACCTTAAATGTTTATCTTAACTGTCGAATATGACATTTATTTAATTGAAAATCTATGCATAATACGTATCGGGTCTCAAGTGAAATATGTCAAGCGTCCGCGATTATGATTTAGTATTTATAGAATTTTGAAATTGGTGACAGCTGTTAGAGTGCATAATCCATAAAGAAATTATTATACAATCTGTTTTTTATTCCAAAAAAAAAAAAAAAAAAAAAAAAAAAAAAAAAAACAACAATTGAATTTACTTATTTGATAATTTGATTAAAAATTAATTTCTATAATAATTTTTCATATGAATTCCGAGTGGTAAATTAACATTCCTAATTTTGCTTCTTGTCAAAACAAAATCTGATGAAAAATCGTAGCAATTAATAATCGAATAACTTTTATTTACGTCTTATTGAAAACTCTATTCATAACTATAATACACAATTAGTTTTCATAAGTTATTAATAATTTTCGGCTCCATAAAAAAAATTAATAAACCGTGTAAATATTATGGTGGCAATGCTTGTTTGAAGTGGCTTTACTAGCTTGATACTTGAAATTCATAAATATAGGTACAACACTCGATATATCGTAGACAATTGCAATTCGAATTGGGCAATTATGCACCGTTGTTTAGATATTTACATTTTTTAAATCACTGTAAGAGGCACGGCATAATATTTGCAAAATATAATTCACCAAACATTGTGCGCAAAACTAGAAATATAAGGAATCTGTAACGATTCGACGACGTCCCTCGTCCGCATTCTACTTTCGCTCCTCTCATTATATCGTGATGTCTTTCCTCTCTCTCTCTCTCTCTCTCTCTCTCTCTCTCTCTCTCTCTCTCTCCCACTAATATTACCACAGAGACACACACGCACACGCACACGCACACGCACACGCACACACGCGCGCTAATATACGGGCGCGCGCACGAAATCTCTATCTCTTTCATGTTGAAGCGCGCTCGCGCGTGCCCCGAGGCGATCTTTTTCCTCTGTTTACTCAGCTTGTCGACGATGGTTGGGCCCTCCGCGATTCCATCCGGACGCAGAATACCAGAGGAAAGATCGAACGAATTCTCTCATTCTTGTATTCTCCCTTTCTTCAGTTTCACTCTTTTTCTCTTTCCGTATCCTTCTCCGCGCAAAAACGCAGTTGGATTCTTTCTCTTTTTCGTACCTTCCTCTTCACTTTCACTGGGGCTCCGTTCTCTTTTTGTTTGCATTTAAATTTTGCTTCAAGAAATGTTTAGTTAAGGTAAGTACATACTAGCCGACAGGCCGTACAAAGCGTGCAGAACAAAACTGACAATGAAAATTTCGGTATTACTTTAACTGCCATAGTTGTTCCGTTGCAGCTTCTTGTTTTTTGTTCCTAGTTTTCTTGATTTAGGACATTTGGAGGTTTTGATACGGCTTGTTATATAACTTTTGACAGGAAAAATATTCTGTTAACGTGTCATTTTTTATATCAATTGTACGGCCGATCTCACCAGATCATTTTAATTAGAAAATCATATTTATTTTATATTTCACATAATTGCATATTCTTCTATTAAAGTATTACATTAATTTAAAAAATGTAAAAGCTGCAGACTTAATTTTTAGTCTCCCGTGTTACTTTGTTCAATTTACATAATATTTTAATTTATAAGAAGCATCGTACGTTTTACGACTTGTAATAATATTATACGCGAGCAATCAACATTTGAATGGTATAATATAACAATGCGCGTAAACGATAGAAAGTAGTTGTTCGCTATATTTAGTAAATGTAATGAAATCTGCGGATAAATATAATTTATCATATTTGAAATGGCAACATTAAAGTTTTAGAGAAGAAGATAATTGTCAAATATGTTACTTGTGCCTTTTTACTGTGAAATGCTTTTAAAATATGTAACAAAATTAAAAATAATTTCAAGTGACTCAAGTTGTTTTGACATCATTTAAGTGTATGAAGTAAAAGGGTCGAATATTTATAAAGTAATATACGCTGAGGATAGATTGAGTTTACTAAAAATAAGACGGCACTTTCATTCTTGGCTGGTGAGATCTCAAATTTTACATTTCTATCTTTTATTCTGATAAACACATGTATATCTCGAACATTCCAACATTGATAGGCTTTTACTCACAATAAGAAAATTATAAGAAGCCTGAATTTCTTAAATTTTTCTTGCCACAATCCTTTGCCATTTGCTGCTCGGTATATAAAACTAATTAGAGAGCAGCAATAATACCGGCTACGGAGAGATAATGGCTTACAATAAACAAATATTTAACGAGCCTGACAATTCAAAATTTACAATGCCTCAGAATATCGTTACACAGCAAAAAGTATTTTAATTAAATTGGCGTTAATATTAATAATAACTTCAACAATGTAATCTTGGAATGTAATTTTTGTCTAATGATATACACACGGCAATGGCCCCGAGATATTCGACTATCCAGTAATTTACCGTAGTAATGAATTTCTTAACTAGCAGACAAAAAATACCTCATCGCAATTTCTCAAGCTATCTTACATTAGATCGTTAAAATTAGCATAAACCACCTTATAGCGCATTAAAAAGTTTCGACAATTTCGACATTCCTCAAAGATCTATACTCAGCAAAAAGAAAAAAAGAAAAGAAGAAAAGAAAAAAGAAAAACATTGAAATGACTCGAAACATTTCAGATTCTCTCCCTTTCCTTTTCTTATTCTATCTGTCTCCCACCCTTATGTCTGTCACTATAATACAAAGGATGAGAGCCCGTTAAAGAGATCGAGAGGATAGTGGGGGAGGGGCGGCGGGTATAAGGGTTTCGAAATGTCAGATGAAGGGTCATTGTTCTTGGGAAGAGTCACCGGCATAACGAGAGTGGACAGTCATGTTGCTGTTCGAGTTATGGCACTGTGAACATCATACTTAAGCTTGTAAGGATTGTGCCACACGCACACACACGCACACGCACGCACGCACACAACACAATAGTAGCGCAATGCAAGGCAATACACATTTAAAGAGAAAAACACGGGCGCTCGAGCGTCTTGGCCTTATCCCTTTGTGGATAATATCAGTGCAACGAGCATCGCCAGGACAATATTCTCCATCTTGGTAATGCACAGTGTGGTTCGCGAGATTCGGAACCGGTTGAGGGTGAAGGCCATTATAAATGACGAAAGACTTTAATGCGTGTCACGCGTCAAGTCGCTCCAATGCATTCGTACATAAAGAAAAAGGGACGCATCGTCGTCCTAAATAGAGTGAACCGAGAAAGAGAGAGAGAGAGAGAGGGGGGGGGGGGGGGGGAAAAGACGGGTTGAACTGAAAAATGCCGATGACGAGTAGGTGCGTAAGTACTCGAGGGAGGTATTCCTCGTATTCATAAAGGATGTGGTTTGCAAAATCGCTCAGTGGTCGTTTTTAGCTGCGGTCGAAGGACTCGCGCACGTTTAACGATAAAATTGGATATTAAGCGAATGTTCATTTTCGGGCCATTCCTAAGACTTTCATATAGCGCGAGGAATTGGAAAATTATCGCTTTTAAATGCAAAGGGCTTATTTCGAATGTCTTTTTTTATTTATTTTTTTTTTTTTTATCTTTTTATTGCTTATCGTCCTCATCGTGGCAATTACGCGAGGAAATAAACGTTTCGGAAATGGCATGCTAAATTTATTTTCCATTTCTTTGAACGGGCACTTTTGTATCTTCTTCATACGATTCTTGTAATAACACATGCAAATCATCTTTGCATGATTTTAGATGTGTGCATATTATACAAATCGTAATCTATTATTAAGATCGTTTGCAATGCTACTCTGTATTCATGTGTGTGCGCGCGCGCGTTACCCATTTTTTTTTTTTTTTTTTTTACATAAAAGAACAATTTACAAAAAGCATAAAATATATATTCAACCCTTGCATGTATTATAAGGTAAATTATGCGGTAGATTTTAAATAATTCTGAAATTATCTCGCCTCGCTATTATTATGCAGAATTCTCAAGGACATTAGGACATACAGGATTATGAAACAGTAGATTTAATGAGAGCGAGAGAGATAGAGGGGGGGGGGGGGTTGTAAGCGAAAAAACTGTTTGCTGTAAATCAGCAAACTCCATTTCATTGGAATCCAATTTATCAACATCTCCATAATGACAAAATAAGATAAATATACATGTTACGCCTTGGCAGAAAGGAAAAACAAAGTGACCTACTTTCATTGTGTAATAATAAATACTCAGGAGTGTAATAAATATCCGTGATAGTCGTCTTGGGAGGTAAAGCATCGAAACTTTTAGCCTGTAGTATTTGTATTTGGATGCTATTTTTGCACGTCCGCAATATTTCTGTATGATGAACCAGAGAAATACTCTCAATCTTACTGATAAATGGCGTTTCCCTTTCGAGGCTTACACGGAAAGATTTTTGGTCCATTATAAACTAGTTTTCGCCTTTTAAAAGCAAGAGATTTTCGATGTGCAAGTTGAATACTTAAATATGATATCCGTGAGGTGCGAAGTAGCTCGTATAAATCTGTAACGAGAAACATATAAATTAAATGATGGCTAATCGAGTATTTGTTCCTCGGACAATTGTATAAATTATTAAATGTATAAAATTCGTATAAACAGGAAATTATACTTATGGATAAACGGAAGTGCTCGTTTTCTCTCGTTTTTTTTTCTCCCATCTTTTTCATTTTCCATTTGTATTCGCAATCACAAGTTATTATTTTCAATGTCGTTGGATTGAAAGTTGGCATGCAAGTCTCCTGTAAACGTACATAACAAACAATTTCTCGTACTTTTTTAATACACGCTTACAACTTATTTTCACGCAAATCAGCGCCCGCGTCTCGTATCTTATCTTACGTATTTACTCTCAACACATGTATTTATATAACAGTTGATAAGAGCTTACAACTATGTTTAATAGTCAATTTTTTAACGCTCATATTGAAATAATTTTAAACTTAAAATATAATGTAATATACAGGGCAATGCAATCCATTTATCGGATGATGAATTAATTTAACTTGTTTTTTTTTTAATGATTATAATTTTCATGATACTTGTAATTCCAAATATCATCAAAGCAGTATAAATTATTCTACGATAATATAATTAGAAAACTATCATAGAGCGTGAATCGTTAACACGATGTATACACTTACATAATATTAATTTATTGTATTATAAAAAAATATCATATCAAATTATATCGATAAATTGTCTTTGGGCTTACAAATTTTTCTTCCGTATTAATATTCTTGCCAAATAATGTGAATCAAATAGTGGGAGATAAAAAAAAGTATAGTGCTCCAATCAATACGGGCACTGTCGTCTTTATTAGAATCCGATAAAAAGCAAAAAAAATAAAAAGAAAGAAAAAAAAAAAGAGTCGACTATAAAAGTAAAAGATTAAAATAATTGAAAATATGCACCTGATGCATATATAAATTCGAGTAAAGAGAGAACAGATTCGCTTCTATCATAAAGAAAATTGTTAGTTGGGTGAGTGAACATTTTTTTTTACCTAATAATAATGCGATATTAAATAAAATATTAAGATATTTCAGCAAAAACGGATATATTGGATAGACCTCATTGTTGTAGTCAAGTATTTATTACATAAGTAGGGGAAAACATGCTTTATTTAATATGAATTCTTTTGAAAGCCTGCAATTCAGTATTTCTCTAGTATGATTTGATCAATAGGATCAATATAGAGTAACTACGTGCACTAAATGTATGTTTAAAAATTTATCACGATATAACGTTAAAATCTTATACGATTAATAGAATTATTTAAGTATGAATAAAAAGTCGGGTGAGTATTATCTGTTGCTCGCATAATTAAAGCCAAAGTAACAACGTGAAAATGATGGCTCGTCGCAGCTATCACGGACGTCCGAGCTTCTAAAATTATTCAATTTAAACGCTTTCCTTCCACTGGGTTACGAGCCACGCACGCACGCACGCACGCACGCACGCACGCACGAACAAACCCAAACAAACAACAAAGCAGACGTATGCAAATATCGAATTCTCCTTACGTCTTGGAATCAGCCGACGACGCTCGAGATAATGCAGAAATAATGCTGAGCGTACGTACTCATTCTTTATTCGCGGCGCCCGTCAATTACGCGCCCAAGAAATTGGGGCTCCGAATAATTTTCTTTATTTTTCTTTCGCTATGTCCTTAGCGCGGCCCCCGTCACCCCGTTTGATTATTCGTCGCTAGTTGCCGCATTTATCGACTCGCCCGTACGTTAACGACGACGAGGAGCGCTGGACCAGAGCGCGGTTTTCTTAACGAGGCAACTCCTAATCAATTCGCGATTTGCGCACTATTCGTTGGAATTACGATGTAATGTCACTTTTAAAACCCCCGGTCCACAACTTCTCCCAATTTCTTCAATACGTAGGCGCGCCGGACTTCATTAGTTTTTAATATTAATTAATTAAGCGCATTGGTTGTTGTTGTTGTTGTTTTTTTTTTTTTTTGGCGTTAACGAGTGTTTAACCGAATAATATACTATTTGTGTTTTGAAAATTGATGCTTGGCATCAATACGTGGAAAGTGTGGAAAAGCGATATGCAATTTAGTTGCATAAGTTCAAAGTCTCTTCGATTTATTTCTCGGATGGACTGGCTCAGGCAATTTTCATGCTAAGCGGTAATTAATGTAAACGGTATCGAGTGTGAAAATCGTATCTTTAAGATAATTTCTCAGCCCTCCCTATCCCACGTGATCTTATTTATATGGATTGTACGCGCCGCGCTTTCATGCCAAAAATTTACTTTTTATAGATCAATAAGAGCCGGTCATGATTTTTTTTTTTTTTTATTTTACTATTATTTATTTATTTCTTTTTTTCTTTTCTTTTTTTAATCTCAGTTTCATAACCGAGAAATCCTTGAGTAAGAATAACTCGTCATATATAAGATATTAATTAATAGGGACATAAACGGAAAATGGAAAACCAGTTTTTATCATTTTATCCGACGTCGAGTAGTAGAGTTGGCGCGAAAACCAAAAAAGCCCTTATCACAAAGCGTGTACCGCATCACCTGAACCAGAGAAAAAGGATAAGGCCAATTCCACGGATAACCCGGCTTTTAAGCACCTTTATCATCTTAGCAAGGCTCGTGATGTTTTTCATCGCTGCGCTTTATTAACGAGTCACTCCGCGACACCGCCTCCCCCCCCCCAACAGTCACAGCCCTTCTCATGCCCTTGAGGGGGGCCGTCATCGCCCCTCGTTTCAAGACGCCGATGTGCGTGAACTTTAAGCGCTCACGCCGTATCTCGCGTCCTTTTATTTTTGCTCACTCTACCCATACACCACCCGGTCGCTAACGCCGCTCAACCGTCCGCGGCGCGTTAACGAGTGCGCGGCGGCTTCCCTTGTCGGTGAGAGCAGATTACCTTGATTTTTTTGCTCTCAGCCTCTTTTCATTTTTGTGCCCTCGAAAATGGGGTGTGGTGGACTGAATCGTATCCACTTTCCCAGATGTAACATTCGAAATGGCTACTTGGATCGGTTAGCGTGACAACTTTCTCCACCGCGCGTCAATATCTATCTAATGAATAATTGAAATAAACAGCGGCATAAGTACGGAAATAACTCGACGTACGCGAGTCGTTAAAATTTATTCAGCTGCAATCTGGTGCTTCGAATAAGCCGGACAATACAACGACCGACCAAGCTATAACGAACGATTTTATAAAAAGACGTTCATTGAGTTTGGATAAAACGTGAGCTCGAGTTGTCGTAAGTGCGAGGTTCGAGGGCCCAAAGTGTAATCGCGATCGGGATGACCGATGTGTTTTCCCTTATGTTCTAGGCTGAAAAGACGCGCGGCCGCTCGCAATGGAAAATCCAATCCCGCGTGAGCACGTTGAAAAGGCTAAGGCAGGCCGGGACACGTGTACTCTGATAAATAATATAGAAACGCTTACGTGTCTTTTCTCACGGGGGTGAGTGACGCGTTGATATCGTATGCGGGCGCGCGCGCGCCTGCGTCGTCACATCCATGTGTTTTTGCACTCTTTGTGGAGTCATTGACTGGCCGAGCGTATGCCTCGCGACTCTTCTTTTTTCGTCGTAGGAGCCGTATAAAGGGATCAGGTGGCTCGGTTATTCCATAATTTAATAATAAGTGATACTTATCAGAGGTTTTTACCTGTCGGCTGTCTATGTCCTGTAATCTGTACCTGACCTTGAAATTAACTAATGAACAGCTTGTAGTTATATTGGATGGAGGCGATAAGGTCGGCTCGACTCGTCTCGATCGAATAAGAAGTCTCCGGGTTTTACAAATCCTCGGCAATTATAAAATCGCTGATCGTCGTCTTTTATGGTTAATTGTAAGAAGGGTACTTAAGTCGTCGATAATATTACCGATCATTATTATGTTGGTTGTTGTACGTAGTATAATATTGGCTTCGACGACGCGGGGCAAAAAATTTTGTTAGCTCACTGGGGGAAGGAAGACTCGTGTATTCTTAATAATACTGTGCGAAAATACGTCTGACCGGTCATTTATTCAAGACTTCAAGCGATGAATTTTTTTTTTTTTTTTTTTGGTAAAGTGTACAATTTACTAGAGACACTCAATTTCATACCCATGGAATTATTTTTTGTAAGCTTCTCATCGGACTTGGCTGTTGATGATTATATAATGTCATTTGGCCAGCTCGTAATTCCGTGGATAAGTAAATAAAGCGATTTTAGGAAGCAAAGGAGCCATAATTCTCACACAATATCGAAAATACGGGAAAGTTAATTGGTTATATTGAAAAGTACTGGATTAACGACATCTACCAGCTTTTACAATTGTCGCCCTTAATAGGTCGTCTATTCGAGCGCATTTCAATCCCAACGGTCTTTCTTGCATTTCACCATTTCGACAAAAAATAAAAAATCCGGGCATTCAATTTATCAGCAAAGCAGCGGTAAAGCGCGACCTATACAATCATTGTCATTGAATTTGAGCGAAGCAGGAAGAAAACCTCGGCGGCCCCAAAGCACCGGCGTCGTACCCTCGTAGGAAGTTGGCTGATTTCGCGCATTCGCTTTGTGAAATCCGACGACCCTTTGATAGAGCTCCGTTGTTCTTTCTCCGTTCGACCTGCTTTTTTCCCTTCTTCGTTTCTCTTTGCACGCCCCTCCTAGCCGCGCCACTCTCGCATCACCATCCGCACCGCGTTCGAATTTCGAATTATGCGCGCATTAGAGAGAAGAGCGAGCCTCGGGTGTCGCGTTTCGTGCTGTCGCTACGACGGCGACGGCGACGGTGACGACGACGGCGACGGCAACCGCGACTGCGGGAAACCCAAAAAGACCGCAAAACGTCGCTCCGCTTGCGCGTGTAAAAAGGCCTTTGATTCGGTGATACAAACACTGCGGACTTTAATGGATCATTGTTTCGATTCTTTGCCCAGCCCTCTCAATTATATTTGCGCTCCTTAATAATTTCGTGCATTTTGGCTGTCCCGTGAATAATTCTATAATTCACTCTTTCTTTTTGTATCGGCCAATGGAGCTGCGCCGGCATTGTTTAAAAACAAGAACAACTTGATTAAACGTAGACGCAATATGCGACTCACTACAATAATGGTTATTGTGTATGTTGACAGTTGACATTATGGTGTTCTTTATCGTTGTTTAAATCCCAACTAAAATTAATCAGGTTAGCACAATTTTTGTTTTATAAAGGTCATTTAACTAATGCTTTTCAAAATATTCGCCATCCCAAATTTGCTTTAATTAGCCATTTGGAACTTACAATGTGGCGAATAGATGAATAGCAAGTAATCCATCAATAATATTGCCTTAATTTATTTACGAATAAGCAACGTAAAATAATTTAATTTTTATTGTTCTAACCAAAGTATGCCTTTATCACAGCATAGATACTTTATTGCATCTATAATAGTTGGATATGTAAAGCACTTATGTGACTTACCTACTTAGACGTGTCAAGACACATTTCGTTTAAAATTAAAAATTATACAAAAGGTAGGCAGGCGTCGATCGGCTAAACTCCAAGGCAATACAACGAAATTATAGTTTAATAAAAGAAAAATCATCCATTTACTAGAATATCATAATACCATAATCCAAACTATGAAGAATTTTCTCTATGGTGGTGTGAACGAAAAATGATAGATATATAGATAGATAGTGAGAGAGAGAGAGAGAGAGAGACAGTTAGCGAGCGAGATAACAGTGAAAAAAAGTTAAGAAAAATAAAGTGTACGAAAGTCTTGCGTAAGAGTAGATCGGAAACCCGATATGAAACAAATGGATTTTTCGAGCATTCGTTTTCCTTCTGCTTTCACTTTCCACTCGAATTTCTATTTTTAATCATAAATGAACGAGCACTCAAACGCAATTATAACAATTATTATTGTTCATCATCAACTTTGACATATATAATGCCATTTTTACAGGATTTTTTTCAAATAAACTTTTCCTTTTCATACTGCTATATACATTTTCACAAGTTCTATCCTAATCGAAGGAAGGCAATGGAGAATATTTCCATTGTCTTGTTAAGCTGATATAATGATGCATGTGCAATTTAAAACTTTCCTTTCAATCTTAATAAACATTCAAGGTTAACATTGACAATATATATAGTTATTTCAATAAATTTAACTAAAAAATTTTATTCATGCTCCAGCTCAGTTTATTAAAGAGTCTTATTGCAGTTATTTGAAATAAATTTATTTGAAATCGACTGCTATTCAATTATATAATTTGAGATAATATTCACAATTATCAACTGAAATAAATGTTTCACATTCATTATTATCTGGAGGATTAGACAAATATTTGTCTATTATTAATTTATTTTGAATTTCTTTCGTAAATTTGTGTGTACTTATTGATATGCAGCATAAAGATACAATAGATTTAATATTTTTTTTATTCTTCAAGTTTTGATAGACGAGACAATCACAGTTACTATTTTGTACTTAACGTGTCAATAAAAGACTACGGTACAAATTATCATTCGTATGTATATACATATATATATATATATATGTGTGTGTGTGTGTGTGTGTGTGTGTGCGCGCGTGCGCGCGCGCGTATGGGTATGTACATAGTTATACTACTATATTGTCCCTTGTAGTATAGCATAATTGTAGTGTAGTATACTAAACAATAGAACAGTATGATATATTAAAGAATAGAACATTTTACTCTATTTTTTATAAAAATAGAAATAAATTATTTAAGAAAATTTCATGCTAAATAATAGCGTCATTATTTGACATTCTAAAGTGAAAATGAAACGAGAAAGAGAATTCTAAAGTTACAAATTCCCTTATTGGATTTACATGGTAGAATATAGGTCTCTTTATATTACCTATATTCTAGGTACTAATCATACAGAAAACTTTTTATCACCCGCGTTATTTATCGCCCGAGCGACTTGTCAGCGCGCGCAGCCTACAGAGACGTCGACATCGTCGCCGTCGTGCGTGGGTATTCGTACGTTGACTCGAGAAAGGCAAAACGACGACGTGGTGTATATCCCTCTATCTATGCTTTATTACGCTTCGGTTTCACCCTTGAATCGCGATTTGAGCCGAGTCTCGCGAGGGAATTTATTTTCCCGGCCGCGCGATTGCGCCCATCGGTAAATAACGTGCAATTTTATCACGTCCCGTTAAATGTAAAAATTACCGCGCCCACGGTAAGAGATCAAGGCGTTTAACGAACTTCTTTTTTCTTATTTCGTCGACGGCATAAGGATGATGTTTGAAATTCTTTTGCTCGCGGGGTTGAGTAGCCGTGGCCGCCGCAGACGGGACATAAAATATACTCGAGTCAATTTTAATTTTCCATGGCAGAGCGCTTTTCCCGAGCAAAATCATTAAAATAACATACTGCCGAGGCCGAAGATTAACGCTGACGCCTGTTAATCATAATCACACGAGGCTAAGATTATCTTTGTATAAAAGCATTCCATGTATATCTAAGCTGAAACGTCGCTACGATCAAGAATAAATAAAGAAGAGACACGACGGGGCGCGCGCATAACAGCGCAACTCTACCATCAATATGTACACTCTTATCAACGACCATCCAACTAAAGAAAAGAAGACACGTAAGCGCCATAAGTACATTGCCCGAGCGCATACGTGGTTCGACCCACTTGCACCACATCCCCCCTCCTCTCTCTCTCTCTCTCTCTCTCTCTCTCTCTCTCCTTCCTCCCGCCCTCCAACCATCCGTAGGTCGCACCCACCCTCTCGCTCCTTCTCTCTTCATCGTTGTGACTTTATTCGAAGGCCTTTGTCCCCCGCCGACACTCATCTCCCTCGCGACTGCGACGCTCCGGCTAATCGAGACTCGCGGCCCGTTCGATTCGATTTATGATCGGCCCCGATGCAGGACCGGTCTAAATGCGGCGCGTGCACCCCGGCGCGTGGGTGGGTGAACGGACGAAAGGTGGGGCAAAAAAACAAAAAAAAACAAAAAAAAAAAGAAGAAAAAAAGAAAAAAAAAGAGAAAAAAAAAACGGAAGTACGGGCGCCCGCCCACCTCCTCGTTTTTATTGCTCCTGACGCGCGCCACTCCTGCATCCATCCTTCTCTTCATTCAAATTTGATAAAGTCACCGGGAGGCTTGACGAGTTTTTAAGCTCGCCTTTTTCCCCTCTACATTCCACGTTTTTATCTTCTTATCTGTCAAGCCAACCGCCAATCGCCAATCGCCAATCGCCAATTTTCGGCATCGGGGCTCGAGACGAAATTCAGCGCGACAACGCTCGGCATCCGCAAACAATTTGAATTATCAATTGAGATTGAGGATTGATCGGATCGGATATGGGATGTACCTAGAAGTGCTGAAAACTACGGAAACATTCGCTGAATCTCGTCGTCGTATGTCATTGCCGTGAACGCGCACGTGTGTGAAATACTGGACAGCTGGACGGGACATTTGAATTTGTAAAATTACGGAAGACGGTTTGCCGCTCGTGGCTAACCGTCAATTACACGATTATTTCGAGAATGCGACGGCACGCGTTTTAAGCAGATGCGATTATCTGCAACATGCGCAAAATAAACAGTGTATTTCCCGAAACTGTTAGCTCTATTTAAACTGTGATGATGTTGCATTAACAATTAGAAATACAATATACGAGGACGGCTGTCGGGTTTATTTATTAATTTCGATTATCGTTCCAGCCTATAGATATTTTACTTAATTTTAGCAAGAGGGTGTACCTATTCGTCATTAGTCAAATTAGTCAAATGCATTTATTTATATTACACCTTTTAGATACATGTAATAGTTGCACTATTTCAACATATATATATATGTGTGTGTGTGTGTGTGTGTGTGTGTATGTGTGTGTGTGTGTGTGTGCGTGTGTGTGTGTGTAATTTAAATAATTTTCTGCAATAATTAATATGCGCATTATATGCAATATTTTATTATGGGGATTGATCGGTAATTGAATTAATCAATTGCTACTTAATTCCTTTTAATTGTATTTAGATTTTGATTAAGCTTTATCGGTGCGTAATATATCAATCCGATTGTATTGAGCCGATGATAATTTTAATAACGTTAAAATATATTTTCGTATTTATAAAATATCAAATTTATAAAACAATAAGTTTTAAATAATAAAACTTGAGCAAAGTTTCGACTCTTTTTTTCTATAGCTAAATCATATTACTCATCTATATATCTATATATATATATATATATATATACATTACACCTTTCGGTAATACTATAGAATTTGCATTATGGTGAAACAGGATACAGATAACAGTGCTTTGCCACTGTTATAATACCTATGCATTTTTTTATTTATTAGTTTTGAGTATTACATGGCAATCAATATCGCGTATGTCATGACTTTAATTTAGGGCAATTCTAAATATATTTATCGTTGAAGTTTACGTAAGCATACGTTTCTTGTATTTACGTTACGGTGTTGCATGCAATTGTACTATCTCGTCAAGGCAATGTTTTTATAATTTGTGATGTATCGTAATCTTTATATGCTACTCAACTTCTGTAGACATTAAATTACGCATGAACGGCGCGACTTTAAACAAATTGATTACCATTTATTGAAATTCCTAGTTTATAAAATTTTACAATGATCGATAAAATATACAATTTATAAATATTATTCTTACGATATATTACAATAAAATTAATTGCCTTTTTTTTTCTCTTTATGTTGCAGGTCAGTTGTGCTAATTAATCAAGAAATCTTTCATCTCCTTATAATAAGTATATAATGTAGTTATTAATTTATGAATATATAATTATAGTGAATAATCATCGACAACTATTATAATTAATTTATCGAACCAAACTCTAATCGCTTTACGCATAAATTTTATATTATCGTTTTATAATTATAACGATATTGTCTATAAAGTTATTATATCGTAACGGAAAATTATATACGGTAATTTTCATGAAATTAGAAGCTATTAAAATAACTTACAGTTTATTTAAATTATAATTCGATAAAATACTTCGGTAAAGTGAATTAAAATCAATGTAGAAATTTTGCAGAATTGCTTTATACGTTTATTAGTATTCACGCAGAATAAATATAATGAGATACTACCTTTATTTGCAATTAACTGTTTGAAATAAAATAGTGAAATTAGGAATTATTATTTCATTATAATTCATATGGTAATTTTAATTTAGACATTAAACGACTTTAGTTTCAAGTCAATCAAGAATATTTCACGTCAAGCTTTAATTGTTCAAAAAATAAAAATAGGTAATCCAATCGACTGCTACGGCTTAATGTTTTCACCCCCAACGAATATGTTCCCCCGTATAGTTTAAAATACAAAACTAAAGCCTAAACCTTAAAGAACAGCATCCACAACGACTGTCACACATTTACATCCCTCGTCTTTCCCTTCGAGCTTTTCAATTCAATTTTCCTTCGTCTTCCTTCTGCCTCTCTATATCTCTCGCTCTTTCGGCCTGTTTTTCAATCTCTCTCTATCTTCCTCTCCATCTTCGTGCAACTATATCTACATGCATAAATTCCTTTCGTTTTCCTAAATTCTTTCTTTCAATCGCTTTCATTCCTCTCTACTCGCACGCACGCACGCACTCACACGCAACAAAGGATTAGACGGGGCGCATTTCTTACGCGCTTCCGCCCGAAAATTGCCAATATCCGCTCTTCGGATCATTATTTAACGTCTTACCTCGGGAATGAGGTCCGATAGATTTTTATTGAGGCGCCGCCACTGTTGTAGTCTCGTGGCAAAATTAAATTGAATATCAATGCGTATGCGGCGCTTCGTATTTCCATTGTTCTATCGCCCCCCCCCTCTTCATTCGTATTGGCCATTAATTTGCGATCGGACTGATAGTATTAAAAAATCTTACTACAAAATGCTTTCGACTAATTTATGAAAATTAAAATTATTTCCAAACTGAATGGATTTTTCTGTATAATATTTAATTATCATCGCAGTCATGATATGTTTATCTATTGTTACATAAAAATCAACTCAAATCACAAACTTTACAGCATTGTATTTTATAGCAGCACAGAACAAGTATTTAAATAGATACCAAATCATTTTTCAATCTTATCGAAACACTTAGCCGAGTGACGTAATATTACTCCACAATTAAAAATAACTTTTAAGCATATTCATTAAGATTAATACTCTTAACTGATATATCTTTCAAGCAAATAGATTAAAAGTAAGTACACTTTAAATCTAAAAAGTCAGTACACTCGAAGTTAAACGTTAGTCTGCCTTTAATATGAAAGAAAATTACAAACCTCGATCTTGACAATTATTACTTTGGTCAAAATAATAATGAATAGAAAATTGCGTATATATATATATATATCTATATATATAAAGTTGTAACAGAGAGAGTGTAATTGCTATTTTATTTTCACATAATGATAGTCTATTCTTAAGTTGAGAAGTAAAATTTTTCGCTTCAATCAATGACAGGTTTGCTTTCAACGTGAATTGGACTGATTTATTACTTTTTAAGCTTAGAGGATAACTTATTGTATTTTTAAAAGTGTAAATTATTGTCTAGCCGAAAGCGAGTATACATTTACGAGCACTTACGGGGTTCTAACAATAAATTTTATTTTACTCCATTCATTATTTAACAATAGTAAATAGCCAATGATTTTCGGGACTTACAATAATTGTCAAATTAATTTTTCATAAGTAACGCATCAAACAAGCATTAATTTTCATTAGCTGTGACTTTCACTCACTGATTGCTGCATGCGAAAAAAGACGATAAATATCAATTAGAATCTGGAGTACAAAAGCCGAAAGTACCACGATGATCAAGCGCCAGTGTAAACGCAATTATGACATCAGTGCGCTCAATCAAGCGTAGTCTCGTGTACATTAATGGTCGCCGTATTGCGGAAGCGTACGATACGTGTAACCATTGAAAATAAAAAGCGACGTCGACACGGAACAGAGAAGGAAACAGAAGAAAATAAAGTAAAGGCAGAAGTACCAGCGAGTGGTAGCGGCGGGTCACCAGCTGACGCTTGAAGCGCCCGATTGGACTTGGTACGAAGCAATCGCATATTCCGGCGGAAAATATTCAGCGTCCAAAAAACATTGGGACGCATTTATGTTTGCACGAGGTAGGAAAATAGATATATTGAGAGAGAAAAAAAAACAATGAAACTGAGTAGAATGAGAGTTTTATTATTATTATTATTATTATTATTTTTTTTCTTTTTTTCCTTTTATGCCGAATGAAATGAAAAATAATGGACAGGTTTGGCTTTGAATAACCGCGTAAAACTAATGATAAAATATGTTGGGTACTTTCTTTTCATTGATTTTTTTTTTTTTTTTTTTTTTTTTTTATTCCAGTCTAATGTCGGCTATACTGTAAAAGTGATTGTCCTCACGAGTAAAAAATGAGCTTCGTGGTTCGAGTGAAAATTGTACTTGTCTATTCAATGATATTCCGTGCGATTACACTCACGTTGAGTCACAGCAATTTCAATAAAGAGAGCTTTGCACTTGAACGAATGACTGATTTACACAACCTCGTGAAGGAGTTATTTTTACTAGTGTAAGTACTACAAACGAGAGACGGAAAGTCTAACCAATACTGTCTGGTAAATCGATCGACTTTGTTATCTAAGCTTCGATAAGTTTGGCCTTGATACTTTATTTGCTTGGAAATTTGTTTTAATTTAAATGAAATCTGTGCGATTGAACCAATCGGAACGCAGACTTTTACAATGCAATATGCAAACGGATAAATAATGGACGCACGAGCTTAATGGATTTATTGATCATTTGAAGATGCAGGATTGGGCTTGGATAAATGTATGGGCTTCGATGTACATGAAAAATGTGTCGATTAATATCAGAACGTAATAGCGTTTCATCGATGTAACTTACACAGTGCGAATTATATTAAAGTCAAGTAGAATTTACCTAAAGGTACACACAAAAAAGCTGTTTTAAGTAAAATATATTGGATCGTTTAAGTAGAACTTACCCCTTAGCACTTAAGCAAATTGTCCCGGCTGGTTTATGTAAAAGTAGCATATTACGTAAATTTTCAAGGAGTTTTCATAAAGATTACTAAAGAGCGGCGAAGGAATGGCGAGAGCACGAAAGAGTTCGAAAGTTTGAAGATTTTAGCGAAGATCGAGGAAGTGGAAAAGAATTCCCAAGAGGACCAAGAAATGCTCAGAAATGCGGGAATTCTCAATTCAAAAACTGAGCTTCCGTGTTCCAATAAAGTAGCCGAGTGTATAAAGTGTGTCGTGAATTTAGGCACAATTTACTTACTCGTTAGGTAGCTTTAACTTAAACTTGACTCGGGTAAAATCAACGGAGTAAATTTGGGTAAATTTTCCTAACGATTGCCATCGCACGGCACCAATACACCGAAGACTCGGAATCCAAGGAGGATGGCAAGCTATTGCATTCACGTGAATTTCGCGACGAATCCCTTGGGAATCATCATAAAAATCACGCGCGCCCTGGGTCCGATCTCGAAATGCCAGTCAAGTATTCTCCGAACATCTTCTCCACCCACATTATTCGCCTGCAATTTCCAGCGACGGAAAGACGCGGGAGTGCCACGACAGAGACAGTTGGAGGTGTTTTCTTCGCGCGGGATATTAAGGAAAAAGAGTATAATACTCTGGTCACTGGGTACACAGACATTTCCAAAAGAGAGCGTGAGAGAACAGGAGAGTGAGAGTGAGAGAGAGAGAGAGAGAGAGAGAGAGAGAGAGAGTGAGACGGAAATCGAAAGAGAAGGAGATTGGGTTGGTTGCGTTTTCGCCGCGGGCCACTACTACTGTACACGTTCATGACGCATCGAGAATATCCTGTGCGCATACAGTGCCGTCGCTAAGCCACTGGCAATAAAGCGGAATTCCGCGCTCTGTTGACTTAGGACGTAAATATCGGGAGCTTAATATCTCTCATTGTGGTATCTTCCCGCTTCTCTCACTATCTTTCTCGTGGTTTCGCCCACGGGTTAGAAGCTCGTGCGCGTCTCATGCGAATGAAATTTCGCATCGAATCTTATAACGCGGGTCCATTTTCATTTTTACTTGCCCATTTCTTCTGGCTTGAGGAGATTATTGAGCCGTCGCCTCCGCCGCCGCCACCGCCGCCGCCACCACCACCACCACCGCCGCCGGGGTTACCGAGGTCGCACACGAGGTGGGAATTATTGATTGGAATTATTGCTGACTAGATCTGCGTCCTGTTCATGACTCATTAATCATCAATTATATTTTTCGCAAACACCGCTGCTTACGATCGAATCTCCGATCGAATGCTCTCGTACAGCTTAACATACCGTTTATCAGATGATTATTAGCGGATCATCTTAAGATGAGTAGGCTTGATGTTGAATAGATCGTGCCGATCATCGCTCCACCGTTTATCATTTTGTAGCTGAACTCGTAGCTGGTGGTACTGCGGGAATTTCCATTTTTATAAGTTAATTACAGCGAGTGCAGTCATTAGAAAGTGAATCTATCTGTAAATATTCGTTCCATAACTGAAGAGCCATTCACCTTTTTTTTCGCCTACGTGCAAAGATCTTGCATAAATCGCTCGAATAAAAGGAAGAGTGTACAGAGGAGTAATTTGAATGGGACCTAACAGGTTTGCCGTAAAATGATTTGGTGTGGTGGTAGTGAGCAAACAACCAATAGTAGGGAGGATGGATAACAGCCTGAATTTCCATACCCTTATCGTGACTGACGACTAACTACTGCCTTGACAGGCTTTTCACGCCATTCGTCCAGAAGTAAAATTAATTTTTTAAAGCGCTCGAGCCTCGAGGGCCAGTCACCTTTCGTACGATCATTATCATTAGGTATTCACAAAATTATAGCCCACTCTACGTAATAGGAAAAAAAAAAAGAATGAAAAAAAAAAAAAGACGTGGCCTCTCGCGTCCCAGCAGATGTTCCACGCAGTGTGAAAATATTCGATGCCCTGCTGGTTCTTCAAACTAGTCCAACCATAATGGGATGACTCGTTAATCGGGTCGCGCGCGTAAAATCATCAAATGCATACCTCTTAATCACGAAATTGTACTTTCGACCTGAGTTCGTCAATTTCGAAAAATATCAGATGTAATGGAGGAAGTTTTGTATTGCGGTGAGAGAGATGGGGATGAGAGGGACGAGGCCGACGAGGGCTAGAGAGAGAGAGAGAGAGAGAGAGAGAGAGAGAGAGAGAGAGAGAGAGAGGGGGGGATATATATATATATATATATATATATCACCCCATTGGTAGCTAGTCGCAAGCAGCTCGTTTGTAATGACGAGATTTCGAAAGGAATTAGTCCGTCGTAAATTGGTGGCGAACGCCCGTATGGGCCCCCTTGGCATAATGGAGGGAATGGAATTGATGAGTTACGCTCTCTCCCGCCCTCGTTCCCTATCAGGTATTTGATGGGCTCGCAGCGATAAACGTACGAATAGCCGGCGAGTTGTCATTGTGACGGTTGCGCCCTCAGGCCCTTTAATTTCGTTCCGGAAAATGGCCGGCGCCGTCATCCATGTTTGCATCCGCACGCGCGCGAGGATTCACAAAGGCGATTATAGGCGGCTACCGATGGCTTTGTGAAAATCATTTAACGAGTCTGCGGGTCTGAACTTTATTATTGCCTGAAATTGTACGATGTTAAAAACGCCAAAGTTCGTGAATGCGTTGGTGGATATGTGATAAGGGGTGGGGATTGAGTGGATGGGATGGGATGGGATGGGATGGGATGGGGTTGGGGGGTGGAGGTGGAGGAGAGGCTTACACGCGTCCGTTGGCATTAAATTTTTACGGCCCGTTTAAGGAGCAACAACGATTTTTTTTATAAATTAAGACAACGCTAATTTCTGTATTTTGGATGTCGTTAATGACTTACATGACCTCTTCATGATTAAAGACTCGCGTACGCTTAAACTCCGTATCGATTATCAGCTTAATAAATGCCTGATGCAATTGGAGAAGTTGAAATAAATATTTGTTCATCAGGTCGAAAAGTTCTGAAGCGTTTGTTTTACGATTTTTGGCAACGATTCTCGTATGAATTATTAACTCGAGCTATTTATTGAAACAATCGACGTTCTAAGAGTTGATTTGCGACTATTGTCGCCTCTATTTACCAATAATATTACGTAGAAAAATAACTTATTATTTCATCTAACTAATAAACATTTGCAGTATTTATGCATGAAAGTAGATATTGTTCTTATGCATTATTCAAATATGAGAGATAATAATTTTTGTATCCGATTTCATTAGCATAAGCGGCTGTACATGCGATATGCATATACATATGTAGATTTATATGTACATGCGCATGAACTTTCCTATTCGAAGTATATGTTTTTCGGTAGCTCCAGGTGTTTAGTTTCGTACATTGGAAACGGTTGCACAATTGTTACACCAATCAGTTATTTAAAATTAAATTCAAGTTTTTGAATATTTAACACGTAATTGTGTACGCCTGTGTGTATAACTTACAGGTATGCTTGAAACAGATATTCTTTACACAACGATGGATTAGCAGTGTTGAGAGAGTGACAAACAGTATAGTTAGAATAAACAAATTGATATTCAGAGAGAGAGAGAGAGTACGAAGAAAAATATGTTTTTTTTCTTCTTTTTTTATTCTCGAGGTAATAAAAGACACGGTAATCGTGCTTTAATAAAGACTATATTACCAATCACATATACTTCTTACCGTATTTCATTAAAAATTATTGATTATTATCAAGCACTCTTATACTTTCTTATCTTTAAATTTTCTTTCTTTCAACATTAATTTTGAACGTACACTTACGTAATTATATATGAGTGAAATTTAAAAATAATCTCATGTTACAGCCGGCAGATTTATATTTAAACGTAAACAAATTACATATGCAATACGAAATTGACGATTTGGTTCAATTTGCCAACGTAGTCTAAATAGTAATTACATTTACATATTCTGAAATATTTTTGAAAATATGATTATGTCGTTTTATGGTGAATTTTAAGCAATAAGTTCTTGCAAAAGTAATTATTTCATTTTTTTTTTTGTTTTTTTTTTTTTGCTTTTGTTTTGTTTTTGTCGTTGTTGTTGTTATTCTCTTGAAAACAAACGTCCAAAGAGAGCCTTAATAGTATAAAATTTCGTAGACGTAACCTGAAATTTCGGGTCTGCCGCGGTTAAAGAGATGCGGTCGTTTTTAAGTCCTTCGTAAAATTATCAAGAAAAATATAGTCCATGCAGTTACATATAGCCGTAGAAGAACAAATTACTTCCTTGAAAGCTCTTCAAGTCTGCGTTATGCTATTAAATATTAAAATGCTTAGTCAAAAGCAAACCGTTTTGCTCAATAACAACACACCTGGCCATCGGACCACAAAGAGCGATATATTCAATTTGCGCGCGAAATTCGGTAATACATAGCCGGGATAGCAACGGGTCTAGCATTTAGGCTACAGGTGCCTCGAGAAAGCATCATTGCTAATTATATGGAACGAGTGGCAAGGGGATTGGCGATGGGTGATGGAGAGGGGCGGGGGGGGGGGGATCGGAAACACGCATGAAAGATCGTTTCTCTAATTTCCTTCGACGCGCTGCCAACCTTAATTCGCCCTAGAATCAAAACAGAAATGCCGCCGTGACCAAAAGTCGGGTTCGGGTGTGGCGGCTGGTTGCGTGGCGGGAGGAATGAAAAGAGGAAAGAGGGCCGAATGAAAGGTAGAAAGTAGGAATCGACGATCTTATCTTTGGTGCATATACCGGTGTGTCGTGTTTGTCGTTCCTCGCCGGATGAAATTACAGCGTAGAAGGAGTGAAGAGACGAAGGTAGAAAAGAGAAGAAGAAGAAGCTGGAGCTGGAGCTGGAGCTGAAGAGCGATCGGAAGGTCGGATAATTCGGGCAAAAAGCGCGTTGATTCGTCTCTAATGATCCCCGACCCACGAGAAATTGAGAATTTCAGGAGATTGCGGTGGTGACTTTGCGTATCCGAACAGATCTCTCGAAACAGGTTGTTAGCTAAATCTCTTACCGATTTGTAGTGCAAGGGTTATTTTGTGGTCGAGGTACAAGGTATTGGCCACATTAAGTTGACTTATTAAATTTATTACGTTTATTCGATCGTATCCTTTTGTTTGAGATTTGTTTTTATCTCGAATGGATTGTAGAAAGTTTAAAGTATAAATCAAATTATTCATCAGTGAACTGTTATATCGCCCTCTTTTTCTACCAATAGAAAAGAATAATAGTAATTCAATTTTTATTTTGTACTTTGAGCCTTTATTATTATTGTTGTTGTTGTTGTTGTTGTTGTTTATTATAAAAATTATTATTATTATTATTATTATTATTATGTCATTCGCACTTGTTGTATCTTATGCGACTCTGTTAACTCGAATAATGAAAAAATAAAAAAAAAAAAAAAAAAAAAAAAAAAAATTTGGTCATTAGACGTACTTCTTGGCATTTGAGATATTCTATGATTTATTTAAAATTCCGAATTTTTCTAAGATCTAAACACTAAGGTGAACTAATTATCAACGTTTTCCTTCAATTTTTCTCATTTAAGAATGCGCAACAATTTCTAACTGCTAAAGTCATTCAAATCAATAAGTTCTCATGCATTGTATTGTATAGCGCGAATCGTTATGGTAAATTATATTCCTATGCACTTGGGCAGAATTAAAAAGAAAAGAAAAACGATTATAAAATATGGAAAAATGAAAGGGCTCATGAAGAGCGGCGAAGTCGGCCGAGCTATCTAATAGAGAAAGCGAGAGAGAGAGAGAGAATGAGAATGATGAGAGAGGCGAAAGGG
Organism: Ceratosolen solmsi marchali; assembly: GCF_000503995.2. Classification (NCBI taxonomy): domain Eukaryota; kingdom Metazoa; phylum Arthropoda; class Insecta; order Hymenoptera; family Agaonidae; genus Ceratosolen; species Ceratosolen solmsi. The sequence continues at coordinate 987,842 of NW_011948428.1, forward strand.
CATTGGACCCTGGAGGTAGTCTCGGTAGCCTCGAGAAGCCTCGGCACTTCAGGTAGAGGAGCGAACCGAGGTAAATCGGTTTTCCGGACAAATCGAGCGTTATTGCAGCACTTTACATCGAATAGCGCCGGAGGTTGCGTCCTTTTATTTACGATGCCTTGTGCGTAGATGCTTTATTGTTAGACAAAATTGATTTACGAAAAAATGAAGAAAAAAAAAAAAAGAAAAGGAAGATGGATAAGTTTGAGCATGTCGGCCTCCTAAGATCATTAAATCCGCGTATTTCATGTTTCCTTCCACTGCCCTTGCCCACGTATTAAAAAACAAAATGGGAAAATCTTACTTTACCGGCTTGCAGCGTACAATAGCAGCGAACGATGTTTAGATCGCTTGAGCATTGATTAATGAAAGCTTATGAGATTTTAATACACTTTACCGCTACCTAGAAGCATAAGAGCACTTGGAGCCGAAAATTTTATTATACGAACGATTCTCGAGATGGAGAATAAGTCTGAGGAACCATCTCTAATGTCAGGCAAATGTCGATCGTGCGAGATTATCCTTCACATCAAATTCATAACGTTTTCGGTAAGAATACAGTGCGCGCCGACGATCAGTCGCTTCCCGTTGAAACAAACAAATTTCTCACCGCTGTTGTTATAAAACTAGGCGCGAGAACCTAAGAGGGCCAACTTGTCCTCGCAACACGTGGTATCATCCCCAAGATGAGCGAATGCCGTAAGAAAGGGGGAAATGCGATGCTGTCCCTATTATCGCGCTCAATCGGCTTCTCTACCAATCGGTTAAGTGGATTGGCCGCGCGCGCGTGCTTTTTCTCCCAACTTTTTTCCCCTTCTTTTTTCATTTTATCCCTTCACCTACGCAGCCGCAATCTCTCATGGCAGCGTAACTGCCTCACGGGCCCTTTAAGTGCCCTCCTGTATACGGTGATCGGACTCCCTTCCTTCTCCAGCTCCTCCTCTTTTTCTTTCTCCTCTTACTCGTCCTCCTCCTTGTCCTCCTCCTGGATATCGATCGGCGTAAGGGTATTCCAGCTCCCGGCTATTCCAACTCCCTGTGCGCCCTATCGATCGAATTTTGTCCGCTAGATCATTTTTTTTTTGTCCTAGCTTTTTTTTTATTTTTTTTTTTTTTATTTGTTTTATTTTCATGTAACGTGCGTGGCTGACGAAGCCACCTTTTTTCCTTGCCCCGGCTTTTTCTCCAATTCGTTCATCGGCCCGAGTAGCTTTTTTCGTGCATTCGTTTTATGAGAATTTGATTACAACGGGGAAGGTAGCAGCGACGGACAATGGCTCTTCTGTAAATCGCCCTTTTTCTCTCTCTAAATTTACTTTACGCACGGGGAAATATTTCATTGGCCTGTAGAGAGGCTCTCTGTGACTAGTTTAAATGTTCACGTATCGATAGCGAGGGATAAAATTGGATTTATTTTAAGAGAACGCTAATTGTAACCCACGCGCTTTCCTATTATTATTTCACATATTTGGGCAAAAATTATTTTTGTACCTAATTTAAGCACTAATTATCTCTAAATAACAATGATATTATTTCATTCGATTTTTGTCCGACTGAATAGTTTATTTTACATTTAAAGTGAAGCATGCGCATGCTTAAGTATTTTATAAAAACCCGTTGAAATTAAATTATACTCCGTCTCATTGAGCATTGAGAGAAAGCTTAAGCTCGAATGACTGTTTGCATTTAGCAAAAAACTTAATTCAACTGTCATTCTTATAGTGGATTTTAATTTATTAAATCATTTCCTTAGCGTTTATCTATTAATAAATGATTTTTTTGCCTGAAAAATATATTTATTATGAAATATTATTCCTTAGATAAGATTATAATTATCACTGAATAGATTATAAAATTGAGAAAACATCGATTAACTTATTAAACTCCATGTTTAATTTAATTAATTTTATTGCTTTATTCCGTTGTATTAATTTCATAATTCGTGCTTATGTGACATAAAAACACCTTCATCTATGGATTTTCACACATTATTTGCCTTTATTATCTTAACTATATCTATATCTATATCTTATCTATAACTTTATTATCTATTTTCAAGTATTGTGCAACTAAACAAAAAGAACATTTAGGTGGCTAATATATTTAATATATTAGCTAAATAGCTAAAATACTTAACCGACTTAAGTTCTTATACATTGTAACTAGTCGTATATAATAAATTTAAGATAACAAGCGCATAGAGTATAGGGAAAACGTGATTGAAAAGGGAAGAAGAAAAGATTCTTGCCAATTTAATATTGATAATACAGATATTCATATCAGAAGTATGTAGGATATAAATATATAAATGACTTTTCAGTTGATGCATTCCATCATTGGAAAAATAATTTTTAAATGTACACTAAAAGATAACGAGAGGATAAAAAAATCAAGTTGTAAATTACATGTTGCACAAATATAATCAATATAAGCCTCAGTTTCCACTAACTAAAGGTTAGTCAAACCGGTCTTTAGTACATCATATTGCAAGATTGTAGGTTTAGAAAAAATTTTAAATTTAAATCTTGAAATCCCTGCGTTTGCTTGCCCTAAGTAGGATTCAAAATATTTTAAAAACCTAAATAAATGACTGTTCAAGTATTAACGGAATATAATATTAACTGGCTTGTTATATGAACAAATGTAAATGCATTTCGATTCCAAAACGAACTTAACAAAATACACACATTAACGACGCGTTAAATTCAAGATTGTGATAAAAGTTGGGAACTGAAAATATGAATCGTTTATTTTAATTATTATTCGCTATTATGTGACAAATGGCAGAATTTAGGCAAAATTGTGTATTAAAAGATGCGTATCATGCACGTTGAATGAGAAGGATTACTAATTATTGACGCAGGATAAATGAAAGAATATTTAATAATTCTATTATAGTAGAAAAGAGGACTCGTTCAATGTCCATTTTTGTATATGAACGAACAAGAACGTTGAACTATCATTATTAGATTAGATTTCTTTAAGAAATATTATGCAATCTAATGCTAACCAACAATATAATTAATTTCGCATAAATAGATCGAAATAATTAATCAGTTAGAAATATTAAATCACGGTCGTGTACGATACAAATTATTGCGTTTTTAATTGCAATGGTTGATCGTCTTGGTCGTTGAAAAATGAAAACTCGTTCCGCCATAAATCTCAGATTGCGAAACGGAAATACAAGAATGTTCATAATACCCTACAGATATGATAATATAATTTCGAGAAGAATTTGCAGTATTCACGGATATAACCAATCAGAATTTTATTAATCCAAAATATAAATTATTATTTCCTTCATTTAATGATACGCCATATACTTTCTACTACTACTACTACTACTACTACTACTACTACTACTACTACTACTACTACTACTACTACTACTACTACTACTACTACTACTACTACTACTACTACTACTACTACTACTACTACTACTACTACTACTACTACTACTACTACTACTACTACTACTACTACTACTACTACTACTACTACTACTACTACTACTACTACTACTACTACTACTACTACTACTACTACTACTACTACTACTACTACTACTACTACTACTACTACTACTACTACTACTACTACTACTACTACTACTACTACTACTACTACTACTACTACTACTACTACTACTACTACTACTACTACTACTACTACTACTACTACTACTACTACTACTACTACTACTACTACTACTACTACTACTACTACTACTACTACTACTACTACTACTACTACTACTACTACTACTACTACTACTACTACTACTACTACTACTACTACTACTACTACTACTACTACTACTACTACTACTACTACTACTACTACTACTACTACTACTACTACTACTACTACTACTACTACTACTACTACTACTACTACTACTACTACTACTACTACTACTACTACTACTACTACTACTACTACTACTACTACTACTACTACTACTACTACTACTACTACTACTACTACTACTACTACTACTACTACTACTACTACTACTACTACTACTACTACTACTACTACTACTACTACTACTACTACTACTACTACTACTACTACTACTACTACTACTACTACTACTACTACTACTACTACTACTACTACTACTACTACTACTACTACTACTACTACTACTACTACTACTACTACTACTACTACTACTACTACTACTACTACTACTACTACTACTACTACTAACACACACACACACACACACAAAATGTCGAAAAACTTTCCCGCGAGCTATGAGCGTCGCTCAATTTTGCTGCCGAGCTCGAAAAGACGAACCAAAAGACGTACAAATAATCAGAAGAACAACAATAATATGAATAATATACGAAGGGCATATAATAATAATAATAGGAATAAGAAGAGAAGAGGCAGTAATAACGATTGTAGCAATAATAAAAGATGAGGAAATTTTTAACGAGAAGGTTAGGAGGCTCTTGTCTCGCTTTATTCGTTCAATTCGCGGCATTGGCTGGCTGTCCAAATAATATACAAAACGTTCTACACTAACAAAACCTAAAAGCTTTCTCGATAATTCGCTTATCTCCGTACGGTCATCTCTTACCCGCAATTCCAATCTCAATTTCCTTGCAAAAATAAAGTGCCCATCCGTTCCTTCCTTCCTTCCTTTCTTCCTTTTCCTCAGCTCATCGATTGACACTAAAAACAAGCGTCTCGTAATATGTATATTCGCGCGCGTCATGAAGAAGCTGATGCTGCGAGGTATCGCGACGCCTCATCCAAGGATACAAAACCAGTATATACATACGCGCGCATACACCAAGAGTCAAAAGTATTTTATCATCCGCGTAGGTAGAATGGACGTTGAATTTTAGATCCGATCACTCGGTGGCGGCAACTATGAGCGATGGTAGAGCGGACAGAGATACATTAAAAGAAAATAGGGCCTCGCATCATAACTGCGCGCTCGCAATATTCATTTTTATTTTCGTTTAGAAAGTACAGTTGCTCCGTAAATACAAGCGGCGAGATGTATCAACTAAGCGGACAAAGTGTAGTGCGCCGGCGTTTAATAGATCCCGGAGAGCCTACAGGAAGGACTATGAAAGAAAATTATCCATTATTTAAACTAACGGTAAAAATGGGGGCATATATATATATATATATATATATATATATATATATATATTTTTTTTATCAGCGGCTTTAAGAGACGTTGACGAGCGGATAAAATACTAGGAAATTTTCACGCCGCGTGTTGTACTTTTGGCCGACACTGTATGTATCTCCTACCTGTTTCCCGCGTGCCGCATTCGCTCAAGATTGAAACATGCAAGTTGCATTATCAAATCTCAATCTCCCCTCCCCCCCCCCCTTCCCCTTCTCCGCCACTCCTGC
>NW_011948428.1:993305-1009461 GCF_000503995.2 Ceratosolen solmsi marchali
CTCTCTCTCTCTCTCTCTCTCTCTCTCTCTCTTTCTCTGTCTGTCTGTCTCTCTCTCTTTTATCATCTCTCGCCCTTTTCATCTCGCGCACACATTCAATTCCCCCTAGCCTCTGACCGTGTGGTCGTCCGAAGAACAACAATCCGCATTTGCATATACGAAGGAGGTGGTAGGAGGCAGCGGAGATGATCTGCTGCCGCTCGCCGCTACTTTGCTCGCGGCGAAAAAGAGCAGTCGAGCCGAGGGGAGTAGCATTAGTGGGGAGGGACGTAACAGACACACGCATACAAGTGTATCCAGGAGAGAGAACAAAAAGAAAAGGGACGAAGGAAGGAAGGATGCGTAGGTACGCGCGCGCGAGCGAGCGAGTAGAAACCGGTAGGCGGATGCCGCAAAAAGAACGCACGGAAGGATCGATAGGATGGTTGGTGGGAGCTGGGAAGGGAATGAGGTTAGACGCGTACGCAGGGCTAATTATTGATGAAAATTGCTGGCGCGCATCCTTTTTGCACATTGGTGCCATCGTCACGATGGTTCTCTGCTATTTTTCGGGGGCTTCGAGACGGTATGCGTCTTGGGAATTTTGTGCGCTGCGTTGTTCAGACGATGGCAGCCACGCGCGCCCATTGGTCGTGTCTCAACAATGTTGTTGTCGTCGTCGTTGTTGTTGTTTTTTCTTTTAATTTTTTTCTCTCTTTTTTGTAATATCGCGTAGGGTATGGCGTAGGAGCTTTTTGGATAAAATACTCATTGTGTTTTTACCGTGAAAATTTAGTGGCTTCGGTGGACAGGATAGGAGGACGGCCGAGGGGGAATATAAATTTTATATACTTAATACCGCCATTAGGTGTAATAGAAAGTGAAGTAAAAAGTGGAAAATAAAATATGCTGTGGCCGGAAGAGAAATCCTTTAGTTGGGTAAAAGTTTAATATTTTATAATGCCCGCGCCCCTCAAAAAACGATTGCGAAACCATGTTCCAAAGTCTAGTAAATTTAGATCTTTCCATGAAATAGCGTTTGGCGGGCTCTTAGCCTTTTTCCTAACTCAATTAATAACGGCCATAATTCATATTGATATTAAGTATGCATATATCTAACTTATTAATGTTTGCCGCCGCTTATATATTAATATTCCAAACACGTAAATTGTTTAAAGTTTTTGCTATCGGCTTGTAATGCGCTAAGAATTTTGATAGCCTTTATGAAATTACCCAACGAGCTTTTACGTACAGTTGAGTTAAGGTTTTTGCGCCCTTAATAATTTTAAGAATTTCTACAGTAAAGATATTAAATTAAATTTAATAGCTGAAATTTTTTACCCTACTATTCAAATTGTATACTTCCGCGGCATTGGCTTTCATTGCCTGTTTATTATATAGCCAGGATTTATTTCTCCAAGATTATTTGTTTTTCAATATTCATGCTAATACAATACATTTAATTTAAGAATTTACGCTTTTACTCGAATATCATAATCATCGAAAGCCATATACTTGGAATTCCTCCTACTGGTAAATACTTGCAGTATAGTAATTGAATATTAAATTCTTCGGTGCACGATCTAAAATGTTGTTTATTTCTTTCTTTCTTTTTTTTTTTTTTAATGTTTTTGAAAATGATAATTAACGCGCGGCACACGTGTTTTGATGCTGATTATATCCTTGATTAGCGTGTTTCGCAAATCGTTCGAAATGTAATCGTGCATCCTTCTTTTACTTTTCATTTATTATTTTATTTCTTTATTTTTGTTGCTGTTGTTCTTTGCTTTGTTTACATAAATTTCTACGAATAGCAACATTTAATGAGATAAAATATGAATCTTACGAGCGAGAATGGCCTTTTGTTAATGTAAAACTCGAAGCTTCTACCATCTTCAATTTTTTCCCAATTATTGCTGATAATAATATTCACAGACCGATGTTTTGTATATTATATAGTGGCCAATCGATCTTAATGTCTATTTAAGAAATTATAGTTAATTATATAATCGCTTCATATTGTATATTGCTTAGCATTAATTTACTATTCAAACGAACCAATCTATGAAATTTTTCAAATTTTTTGGATACAAAAATAGCTATTAACCAGACCACTTTTTATGATTTTGACTCTAACGACTTTTACGGGAAACATTACTCTCTGAGATATGTCAATTTCGTATAAAATTCCCCGGTGATTTTTGTTCTTCGAGCCTCCCGTGTAGAGACGCATGCGAAAAAAAGTCGTCATGACTTCATAAGGCAAAGAAAGAGAAGGACACATACACATACACACACGCGCGCGCGCGCGCGCGCGCGCACACACACACACACACACACACACACACAGAGACACATATATTAAGAATAATGATGCTTTACGTAGAATGTCAGAGTCCGTGAATGAATTTAAAATAGTTTATGAGCGTTGATATCATATTTCTCAAGACGTGGTCTTTGAAATACAAAAATCGAAAATACTTCCACTCGATTCCGATATTTTTCAAGGCAATAAATCCTCGACTTCTTGTCAGGAATTCAATTAATATCATAAACAATTAGAGGTCCATTGCAAGGCAACAGGATTCTCAGTAAATCAATTTAGTTTCGGCAAAATGAATTTAATTTCCGGCAACAAAAATCCAATTGAGAATGGTGCCTGCAAATTGCACTAAGGGTAAACAATTGCCAAAGTTGGAAAAATGTCGATGATCAAGAGGCATGAAAAACATTTCAATTCCAAAAGGTCTTCTCGATTACACTCGACGAAAAGGGAAAGGTTGCAGTTGCCGCTGCATAGTATTGCACGTAAAAAATAAATGAAATTGCCATGCGAAACCGTCGGGCAGAAAAAGGAACATGTCAAGGCAGAAACGGCTTTAGCTGACAGTAAAACAAGAACAGACAGCGAGAATGCGAAGAAATGAGAGATAGAGAGATTGATAGATAGATAGATAGATAGATAGAGAGAGAGAGAGAGAGAGAGAGAGAGAGAATGGTATAATTAAAAGAAATAAACCGTTGATTTCGAGTAGTGATGAATTTATTTACGCTGTCGTTATTAAGATAATTTACAATGTTTTTAGTTCAAGCGCTTATGACTAATCGCATTTTATATTATGCAGGCAGATCGATGATGCACGAACGGTGCCATGATTTTTTTCTCTTTGGCGCATCGCACCAAGTGTTGGCGTCAAAATAAAAGTAAACAAAGAGAGAGAGAGGGGGGGGGAGGAGAGCCACTCACGAGCTCCGCGCTTTATAATGGGAGAGTCGACAATTGCGCGCGTTTTTGATACAAATCGCGCGGCACCCACAAGCGAATGAGAAATGAGGGTGAGTGAGGAGTCGATCACGGTGTGATTGCTCAAGATGTAAATCCCTCGAGAGATGAGGAGTAAAATAGCGCTGCTGCCATTAAGAGGACGGGGAATACGAGGCGCGGTGCTTCGTTCCTTGCTTCGTTCTTTATTTCCTCTGTCTCTCTCCCTATATATATATATATCTTTCAGTCTCTTTGCCTTGCTTTGCTCACCACGGGTCGATGATTCGGCGCGCGTCAGGAGGATGCGTGCGCCCCGATGTACATGATAATACGCATGGCATATAACAGTCTGATCATGTATTGTTATTCCGAGCGTGTGTGCGATTGATATACAATAATAGAGATTTGTAGGCGCTTCGAGAGTGGGAGGGACGTGGGCGCAAGCATATTGATTTTTAGAGAGCTGCGAAGGCGCGGAAAAATTTAATTCCAACGACTGGATTTATTAATACGTCTGTATCTCGAATTTTTCGGAAGAAATTGCGAGGTCGCTGATGGTGATACATTTCCTGGCAGCTGGAGGCGGGGGTGTTCTTATTTTAATGAATAATTACGTTCCCATTGGATTATTGTTAAAAGGCCAGATTTTTGCTTTGTAGTTGACATAGTATATTACGGAAATGGTGATTAAACGATTATTAGTGGATTTTGTAATTCCATCCTGTCCTGTAATGACGTTTTGTGCGTACGAAAAGAAACGAAAAAAAAAGAAACAAAAAAAAAAAAGTTGGAAACTCAATGCGCCCGATTGAATAATAAACTTTGATTTCAACGTGATGGTCGTTTTAAAGATGATCGGCTCTAGTCTATCCTATATTTATAGCAATACATCTCAATTGTAAAAGTATTCTCAAACAATTATATAATTTTAATTTATTTTTTATAAAGTATATTTCGCCCTGGATTACAGCTTTTTGATTATGACAAGTTCATTACGAAAGATTTAGAAATACTGTATCTATTTTTTTATTCAACTTTATTTTATTTATGAATTGTTGGTTCGATGAGAAATTTACTTGTTGTCCGGGGTGGGGGTGGGGGGGGTATTTTTCGATACATGAAAAAACAAGAGATAGAACTGCTCTATTGTTGCCTTTGAAATAACGTTAGAAGTTTCTAAAATGTAGGCATTAATTATTTTGAATCAGTGACCTGAAAAATGTAGCGCTTCCAAAAAAGTCTATTTATTGAAAAAAAAAACAACAACAACAAGAAAAAGAAAACAGAAAAAAATTCATTACCATTCTAAAGTATAAAAAAATAATTTTTATTTATTTTGAATTAGATGGGATATCCTTGAGTTTTACTGAATTTGAAATTTTTTTATTAGCTACTTAATAAATATTCTCTATTGCTATTCTTCAATTTAATATCACGGCTCTTTATAATTTAGAGGAGACTTTTAAAAATATTTTCAGAGCGATAATCAAGGATAATTCATAGATGAAATAACAGTAAAGGTTGAGTTTATTTTCATCATACGATGGACATGGAATTAGTGTATGTGACATCTGAGGACTCAAAAGCTTTAATTTCATGCAAGTTTTTAATATTATTGAAAATAAATTGACTGACTGATAATGCAAGATTATAACCAACCGGAGACGCATAATACGATTTCACATCATAAAGGCGATAAAAAAAGACTTGTCACATCGGCGGAGTAAAAAGTCGACCAAATGGAAAATCTCTTCGATCAATTTATGCGGAACCGATAGTAGATATAGTAGACTAGACTGGAAAAAAAAAGAGATTAATAAGCAACCATTATAATAGGTCTTTGCGTTAAGATATGCAATGAATGCTTGATACGTACGAAGCTTCCTCATTCCCATATGCAATTATCCACAATGTACCTGCACATTTGTAAGATAAAAAAAAAACAAGTAAGAGTCGACGCTACGTATAACTTCAAGTTCGGACCATCCATTTATCTTCTCTATGTCAATGAGTAAGCGCATTTCGCATTATCGCGGTTAGGAGATGACGATTGGTAAAAGCAAAAAAAAAAAAAGTTAAGAAAGCGCCATTATTATAAACGCGTACGTACAGAGCGAGATACGTCGCATTCCCAAACCCTCGCAATAATTCAGTCACGTCAGTTATCCCATTGTTGAAACATTCGTGCTCGCGTATTACGCTCTAATTGCATCATGTCAAAGGTACGCGGGCGCGTAAGAGAGAGAGAGAGAGAGAGATAGAGAGAGAGAGAGAGAGATAGAGTTGTAGTGAATGAGTTAGTGTGCGCGTGTGTGGGTGCGTGGGTGTGGGTGTGAGGGAATGGGAATGAGAATGAGAGAGCTGGTAATCTCCAAATATTCGGTTGCGGCGAAGGACTCGGAAATATTATATTATTCCAAAGAGTCTAGCGCCATCGTAATCTTCCTTGCATCTTGTACCGATGCTTTTATTATTGGATTATATTCCACCCTCTAATTCGTTTCTTCGCATGTCTTCTATTAATATGCTTGGCTCCGCTTTGTTAACCTCACGATACTGCGAGGAGTTGGATCAAAAGTTCACGTAATGTTCGTCAGCATAGAATTACATTTTCTTTTTATACTATTTTTTCATCTATCCTAGGAACTTTTTCGCGATTCTTGTTTCTCGATGGGACACATTCCTTGTGTTATATAAAGCACCGTAGAATTCCAGGGGGCATCGCCATCCTCGCTACGATAGTGTTTGGTGAATAATTTTATACCCCCCCCCTCCCTCCCTAACCCCCGAGTCGAGAAGATCGACGAGAAATTCTATTCTCATCGTTAAGCACTGTACCTTCTTTCCTTTGAATTTTGTCATGATATCCAGTCGACCTGGCGCACATCGTCTCTTTTCTTATGTAATTTTTAACAATAAATAATAATAATATGCGCGACTTGATTCTAGTGTATGAAAATTGTTTCTTCGCTAATGGAATAGGAATCAGAAAATAGACGTGGGAATGACATATAAAAATCTAATGCTCGCGAATCGAATTCATTGGAGATTTTATCGTAGAATATTACATACCGAGTTTTCGATTTTTAATCAATCAATTAAAATATTTATCTTTACCGTGACCTATGTTTATGTTTTTGGAATTTTTAAGGCTGTTGCCACCATGTTCGTGCCAATTTTCATTAATAAAAATTGTAATGTTTTTACATCCATCATTGGATTTCGATAAAGTTTATATTTCTTTTTTTCTCAATGTCGTTAATACAAGCATCCCGATATGATCTATACATTCTGTCTTTTACATTTTGTATTTCGCCTGTTACTTATAAGACACGATGTATTTATGTAGCTTGAGCACGTCCTCTATATGATTTAGTCGTTTAAATTTATTTTTTCAATTTAAAAATATTATATAAACTTTCAACTAAAACTTTTATCAAAATTGTTCAAATATCTTGCGTGCTTTGACAGTTAACGAATTTCGAAACGAAATTCATGTTGCGAACAACACGTTGTATTGGACTCGAAGTATGATCAGTTTATTTATTAACGATATTAATTCCTCACAACATATGGAAATCATATATGTGTGTAGACGCCCTCGCACGCACTCACGCACCCGCAAACACATATGCTTGCACACACACACGCGCGCGCGCGCACACATATACATATATTTCATAAGCAATATAGTTTCAATATAAAATATATTTGTGGTAGAAAAAACTATTAATTAAATTTCCTGTATAACGTTTATATAAAATAATTTAGAAGTAATGCATTTACCTAGTTGGGGTATTAATTCTTGTAAATAGGGTCAGACTATCAAAAAAATTTCAGTTTATTTTTCATGAATCAATAATATCTCATATCGAAGTTTTTAGAAAAGCTTATTTCAGTTATTTTATTAAAAATCTCATTTATTTTTACGGTGAACGAGAAACAAAAAATTAAATTAAAATAGCAATTAAAAAGATCTTTCGAAATGCTCAAGTATGAATACTAAATTGCACATTCCATGATAATGAAATGCTTATGTATTTACTGCTAAATCGGAATATCCTCTTGCATCCTTCTTCATTTAGTCAGAGTGTATGATTCGATATTTCATATACTTCAAAAAGGGTTCTTCTTTTTTTTTTTTTTTTTTTTTTTTTTTTTTTTTTATCTTAATCAATACATCAATCAATATTATCTATAAACTTTTATTTACATAATTATGTACATAATTTACTGTAGACAAAATCTTTGACCATTATTTGCAAAAAGTGTGAAATTAAATGAAATAGCAGACAACAGATGCACAACGGACAAATCTTGTTGTGATCAAAGTTGAAAAATATACGGAAAATCTCATGGTACATTCACAGTAATATCTGTGCTTTAGCAGCTCGGAGTTTGGAAAACTATTTTAATTTAGAAAATTGACGGATTTAAAGGACGTTAGTCTCATAATCTTGCCAATAGCCAAAGAACATTTTTAATTGAAGAAAAAGCTCGCTACCGATAAACAATACGCGAGTAAGAAAATCACGCGGAGCTTTTAAAGCTTAATTCATGGGCAAAAACACGTTACACGTAGCTTCTCTCTTATCTCTCCCCAAACTTTTCTCATTTTATAATGTCACACTCGTAACGGTAAAGCATTACGCTCCACGATCGTGCAAAACACTGTAAGTCTTGAAACAATTTCCTCCCGCGGGCTCTTCGAGTCAATGACGATTTCGCGTTTGCCACGATCGAGATAAAAACAGTGGCTAAATAAATTTACATCGCTCTCAGCAGTACGGGGGCGGTCGAAGGGCAACCTCTCGCAAAACTATCATGCTCGAGCAGCCGTAAGGCCGTTCTTTTTTCTTTCTTTCATTCATTCTTTTTTTTTTTTTTTTTGTTTTGTTTCGTTTTGTATTGTTTTGTTTTTCCATCACTCCGACACGTACACATAGGACGTATTATTCGGGGCGGTTGACACGTGCTCTCCACCATCCTCTCGGTCCCATCTCCGCAAACAAACGATAATCGCATTGCCCCATTAAATGATAGTGCAAATAATCGGAATTGGGATAATATTATTGCGGTCGGAACAACTCGTGTGTATTTACCTGTCCGGGGCTGCGATGCTTTGTTCGCTCGGCGCGAAAATGGGCAAACACGAGGTAAGGCGGGGACGGCGGGGACGGCGGCGCTAGCTCCTACGAAGGCAGTTCCAACTAACTACACCCCGGGATTTGCCAATTAGCGATTCGCTCGGCCAATTCGTCTGCTTCTAAGCTCCTGCGCTGCAACCGACGATAATGATATATTCGCGGATGAAGATGAAATTGCCCAGCGGTTCGCCATTTCTTCAGCCTCCGTACTGTCGCATTCTAGATTTATGGAGTGTATTCAGGCCGATTAATTAATAATAATAAGGCGAAGAAAATTGTGTGCTTAGAAGGGATGTTACTGCGGCCGCGGCACGTACTCGGGAAATCTAAAATTCATTCGTCCCGTTGCGATGCGCTCGTTTATACTTCATAAGCGCACAATCGTATGAAAATGTGCTCCCGATAGCTCTGTGAATACTCATTTATTGTTCAACATTGCTCTATGTGCTATAAAAAATTTTTTTCTTCTACGACTAATCAGGGACGCCGCTTACCTGCCTTAATAATCGCCTGCCTTACTTTTGAAATCCAAGTGATTTTTACCTCATGTATATAATTTTTTTTTATAAACCACACCTGTTTCAAGATCAAAACTATTCGGCACTTTGGCCTATTTGCCCATTGGTTTACGAGATCTTGCAATTAGACCATTATTCGAATATGCAGCCATAAAACTGTTTTATATTAACTGAATGTCTACTCGCACCTTGCATATTCCATTCGAAATCCATAGTTAAAATTTAAATTTAAATCACTATATATAATGCAATTCATGTGTCGAGTCAATTTTGCGATGCGTGCTGCTTTTTTTCTTTTTTCTTTTTATTATTATTATTTTTTTATTTTTTTTTTTAACTGACGCTATATTTGGAGGGTGTCGAAAAAGTTATCGGCACGGCGATTTTATCACTCGTTTCCTGCCGGATCAAGGCCAATGATATAGCTCTCTGAAAACTAATTAAAAAAAAAAAAAAAAATTCTACCCTGATTATCGAGTGACAATCATAAATTCAATCGTAGTTTAATAAATGCGCGTCCGCAGTTTTGAATGACGAAAGATGGGGAAAGTAAAAAGGAGGAGCACGAGACAAATCATATCTAGGCAGCGTGCGAAGGAACAAATGAAAATGTCAGATATAAAACGTTAGGCTGGAGTCGAGGGTTTGCTCTGCTTAAACATTCAATTACGAATTTGCGGCTGATAAATTTTTTCTCTCCCTTCATCGGGTCGCCGTCGCATTATTGCGTCCTTTCTCTTTTTCGCACGAGTACCGCCGGTGCATATATGGTTTCGTCGAATTGTCCAATGTGATTTAGAGTTGCTAATAAAACGGCAAATTTATTTCACGCGACGCTCCTCCACTGTGCTTTATATCAAGGGCCAATAGATAGAGACGACGATTGATGGGCTTTAATTTGAAGGTGTAAAGAGGGGGTGTTGAGGGGTTATTGAGACATTGGATTCGGCGCGTTGGGAATTTTTTATGTTTGTTTGCGGACGCACGAAGCAATTTCGAAATTGATATCATAATTCATACTTATACGTTAAGGTGTATACGTTTACTTGTTTCATGTTACAGTGACAAATATAAAATGAAAATTCATTGCCACTATCGTTAACCTTATCATCGTTCTTATTATTATTGCTCAACAAAATTGCTTACCACGTGGTATATTTGACTGGCTATACGTTGGCAATGTTTTTTCACCATCGAAAAGCCTCAATATTTATTTTGAATATTATAATTTACGACAAGTCGAGTAAATTCATATACTTAATTAGCTTTACTTCGATAAATTCCATTTGAAACTAAATGACGCTTTTACGTAGCACATTTAAAGCAGTTAAAAATAACCAATATCCACAGTAGATAATAATCAGTTCATTAAGTCATTGTAATATTTTGCTTTAATCAAGATGAGCGTAAAATGAAGTATTCAATAGAGTCATCAATCTCTTTTCAGTTTTATCAATATTTCTGAGCATATCTTGACTCTCATTTCCTCCCTTCCCCCATCACTCTCTCTCTCTCTCTCTCTCTCTCTTTTTCTCTCTGTGTCTCCCTCTCCCTCTCTCTTTCTCTCTCACTATTCGAGCCGTCCATTATCTTTTTAACCAACTCATTCAATTTTATCGTCCATTTCACTTAATTGTCCCACCCTTCTCACTCTTACACGTTTCTTATCTTCGCACACCCTTCATATTTCTCCCTTCCATCACTCTCTCCCTCTCTCTCTTTCTCTCTCTCTCTCTCTCTCTCTCTCTGCGCGCTCCCTCCCCAACTTTTTTTTTTTTTTTTTTTTTTTTTTTTTTAACAACCATGTTCATTCAATTTTGTTTTCCATTTCGTTCAATTGTATCTTCAACTCGGTCCTTCTTCTTCCTCCCTCTCTCCCTCCACACCGCATAAGCCAACAACCATTCCACCGTACTCCTCCTCCCTTCCCAACTACTACCCCACTCGCGGCATCTCATCGACCAACTCACATGCTTGCCGGCAATATCGCCGAGCGGTAATATTTATATGGCTGGGGCTCTCTTTGTGCTAGATGCGGGCACCCATAAGCGCGTTTATGTGCGATTGAAAGGCTCGCACGTATGCTAAGGCGTATCTTTGTGTTGCAGGATGCTGAGTGATGGCGGTAGTGGCGGTGGTGCGGCGTGGCCGAAGGGGAGGCTCGCCGCCGCCGTAGCCGTCGCCCCAAGGACGAGGACTATGGCGCTCCCGTTGCCGATGCTGCTGATGCTGCTGGCGCTGGTCGCGATGCCCCAGGCTCGTGCCAACGGTGAGTCACGCAATATTTTCCCTCATTGGCCCCCGACAGGCGGCAGCCTCATTTTTCACCGAGTGCGCGGAAATTGCGCCTGTAAAGCAAGGGCTCGACGAAGCTCGAGAGCCTCCCGCGAGATTAATAAGTGGCCGAGTCCCGGCCAACATTGGACCGGCAATGTTCATGCCGCGTGAAAATGTTTGCTCACGTGAGAAACTGTCATTAAGTGAGGTAACGTCGGGTTTACCGGAGTGAAGATCTTTGGGCCGAAGAATGGTTCGTCCTATCCACTTTTCTTCCACGACTAGCTGAATATCGCTGTAGAACGTAAATCAACGGTTGTAATGGGATTCGCTTCATCACGAGGATTAGAAAGTGGTAGGGTTAGAGGGCCGGGCGATCAAAGGGCATCGGATGGCCGATTCGCCAATGGGAACTTTTTTCATTCGAGGCGCGTTTCATTGCGAATACCGAGTAAATAATAATATTGCCATGATTGCCCGAGGAAGCATTAATCACAAGTGCCAATGAGTAGGTGCGAAGTCAGAAATCTTTTTCTGCCGCGATTAATAATGGCCAATAACAGTGCCTAGAATTTATGTTTATTGGTAAATAAGGAAATTTCGAGTGGAAGCGAAATGCTCATTAACTATTGATATAAATGCTTATTGCGAGCACATCATGACTCGGTAATTTCTCGGCGTCTGATATATACACCGGTGCTCTATATCAAATCTACCCGACGCCAGAAGCGCACTTGACATGTAATGCTCCGTACGTATTTGTACATGTCAGTATATATCGTATGATACTTAGGTGGTAGCGCCATTGGAGTGCCTAGGGCTCTCTTTCTCTCTTCCCTTGGCCCTCCCGCGCTCTCTATTCCTCTTGAGCGATGCTTCTTCGCTCGTGCGGAGGAGAGTGGCGGCGGCGGCAGCGGCGGCGGCGGCGGCAGCCTCTTTCGCGCAACTCAAGGGAGTCGAATGTAATTGCGCGTCCGTTGAGAGATGGAGAATACGGGAGAGATTAACTCCTGAGACTTCGCTGCCGATCCTTAATGAGGCCTACGAAAGAAGCTTGGTAGATGGAGGGAGAGAGAGAGAGAGAGAGAGTCTTAAGAAGAGTGGAATTTTTAAGCTTTGTTTTGCGGATTATGGAGTGCGATAACGCGGATTTGATCGAGGAGTGGTTCGGCTGTTTTCGCAAGCCATGTTTTTTTAATTAGCGGGTCGTATTGATAGAGTAGCAGCGTACCATCGTGCAGTTTTTACATTACAATGCACAACGACTTATTTGCATATCGATAAAAGCGCGTTTGATTCGTTTGCCGCATAATGTGACCGATGCGTGAATAAGTGAAGAATGTTTGAGAAAAACACCACTACGCCGCCGACGATTACATATTCGACAATTGGCTGATGTTGGCTGCCCTCGTTATAAAGGCTGCTAGCTCGTAGCGCAACAGTTTATTAAATAATTTTCAGCACAGAAGACGTGTTTTAGTTGCCGAGCTTGGAAATATTATCGCGTCGTTAAAAACCTACTCAACTTATCACGCGAATCTTATTTATTCTTGGATTATTTAAGGCAGTTAGGGGTTATTAGAAGAATAAAAAGATTCTGTGAAGAAGAACTTGCGAGAGGCAGTTATTTTTTTTTTTACTTGGGAAATTATATTTTTATTTAGCAATTTTATACAATTATTAGATCGTTTATCGAATTATAATTTGGAAGAGATGAAAAAATGCACGTTAATTTTAGCAAGTAACGTAACTTATCTATAGTTTAATTTTTAAAAATGAAATAAAAACATAAATGACGCTACAATAATTATTGCTAAACATAATATATATATATATATATATATATATATATATATAGATGAAGAATATTAGGGATTGCAGTTTGGTAAAATAAATCAATAATAATTCCATACTGTTGTGTAAATGATAATTTTTTTATTTATTTATTAAAAAAAAATTAGTTCTCTATTTGATATTGTTGAGTGACTATTATCGCGGGCAAAAAATATTATTCGCAAGTAAATATATGAAGTAAAATACCGTTGCAAGACAATCAATCAAAAATAACATTTCTGAAGTAAATTATATTTGCACAAAAGCAAAGCCATTTTTTTCTTTTCTCGTA
The DNA here is from genome assembly GCF_000503995.2 of Ceratosolen solmsi marchali. NCBI lineage: Eukaryota > Metazoa > Arthropoda > Insecta > Hymenoptera > Agaonidae > Ceratosolen > Ceratosolen solmsi. Next base: position 1,006,617 of record NW_011948428.1, read on the forward strand.
TGGTATTCGTCAAAGATTCGCGAGCTCGAAAGTCACGAGAGTTGCACAATGTTTCCTATGCGCATGCGTCACGCCCACTAATTCCGTCTCTTTTTTCTCTAGAGCTCTCGTATACAATAAAATTGCCATAACAAAGGTAATTCGCAGTGGATAATTTTTTTATTATGTAAATTAAAAGCGCAGTTAGTAAATTTGAATTTGTATTCACAAGTATTTGCGGATAATGTATTATAAAATTTAACGGAGGAAATTCGGAACGGAGCTTTGACCGTAAGGAACGATCATTTCACAACGCATTCTTTTCTATATAGAGTAAACGATCCTTTTTTTTCTTTTCTTTTTTTCTTTTTTTTTTTTTTTTTATACAATAAACCACATGCCGCAGTAGTACGCTTTTTTACGCTAAATATCGTACAAAATATCTAACAATATTTGCAATATAATTGCTAATTATTCAGCAGCTGAAAAATAAAGCTGTAAATTTTAATATAAACGAGTATCCAATATAATTGTGCAACGAAAGAATAGAATTATATAATAGAATTATTTATTTCGAATAAATTTCTGTGCTTGGCGCGACATTTGTACAACGGGACACGCTCGTACGAATAGTCATTTGAGAATGACAATTGAAAATAAATCAAACTATGATTTTCGCAAATTTTTCAACCGTTATCTTCGGTTAGAGTGAGCGAGTTTATTGATCTAAAACACATCCGTAGCCAAGAATGAAAATCTCACTCTAAAACTCGCGGAAGTACCGTACACTATGCGTGATGTAGCCGCCAATGGATATTTCGACGTTGGCATTTCGATAATTCGTTTACCTCGTCCACATTCAGCCCCCACTGACGAAAACGCCATACATCGATCGTATAACGATCTCGCTCTCTCTCTCTCTCTCTCTCTCTCTCTCTCTCTCTCTCTGCCTCTGCATGGTGGCGGGGGATGTGTACGTAACGTATGCATGAAATATGTGAACATACGTACAATTCGCGGACTTACAAATTAGTCCAACGCGTAATACAATGGAGGGAAAAAGCTTTGCTCTCAGAACGAACGGCGCGTCCGTATCGAATAATTTAATAGGAGAATCGATGTTCGAATTTATTTTCCGCGCATTAGTACTTACTTGGTACTTGAAAAGGATGGTTGAATTTATTTTACCCTACGTGCTTTCGTAACACAAATTTAAAATCCTACAGTATTGGTAATTTACACTTTATAATAATACGATATAACAATTCTTCATTACGTTTGTAGGATTTTTACTGATATTTCTTCATCGCGTCAATTTCAATGAACAAATGACGATAGGCTTAATTAATTTTTTTTTTGTTTATTTTTTTTTTTTCATAAATGTGTTAATACGAATATATTGTTATTTCCATTTATTTTCGAAAAACTTTTCTTCGCTCAATCAACTCGATCATTTCTTTAGTCTGAGCACAACAATACATTAAGTAGCATTGATTAATTATTGTATTGATTTAATTTTATAAATGTTTCAATCATTATTAGAGTATCAATTAGAGTATCAAGATTAATTGAATATTCGTTGTTTACAAAAGTTTCGTTTACTCACCCTTATTATTTATTATACAATTGTTTAAATGTGTAATTTAGACAACAATGTGACAAATACGTTTGTAATTGCAATGAATAGAGTGTTTCAGCAATGTACACTCATTTCAGTTTTATAATCAGAATTTGTCAAGATCATAACTTTTTCTCATTTAAAGAAAATATATCGGACAACATTATTAAAAAATCTAAAATAGATAAATGAGCGTTGGCAAATAAATGGACAAAGTAAATAATAAAAGCTTTATACTTGAAAGTAATTATTTACTTGATATTTTTTTTTCTAATATGATAGCTTTATATAAACAAATGGATGTAACAATTCGCGCTCGTTAAAAGCAGAAAACTCATAAAAATAAATAAAATGTATAGTTATTGTATTGCTTTAGGTAACGACAGTTGTGTAAAATACCCCCTGGAAGTTAATAAACATAAAGACAATAACGGCATTTAGTTGAAATTATTCGGTTTGAAATACTATTAATACATTATCTTTCTCAGCCTATCGCCAAAGAAACATTTATCACGATAGACAAACATATAAAATACATTCCAATATACTCATACTCCTACTTCTCATTGATTAATGAATCAAAAGTAAAGAAAAACCCATTGAAAGTGAAATTCAAGCATGGAGGAATATTATGATGTCAAGTTCCTTAATTTTGGAGCGTCATCAGCCGCGTCATTCCAAATAAGAGCGACTTGTATTCTTTGATAGTAGTTTCCGTCAAGAGAATTGAAAGTTTGTCTTCAACCTAAGCGTATTTGGTGACGAGTAAAGCACAAAAAATAAAAAATAAAAAAAACGTAAATAACAACACGAGACGGATGAAAATAGTTGGTCTTAAAGTAGAAACTTGGCGCCAAACTGGACACGAATTATCAGTTATGCGAATCAGGACGTTTGATATTATGATGGAATTAAGAGAAAAAAAAGTGAGCGAGCGTTCGAAAAGGTGGGATTGTGAATAACCGGAAGTTAAAAATTGGGTGGCGAAACGTTCAAATTTCTTTCTCTTTCTGTTTCTTCAATATCATTCTGTACTACTCGATCTTTATTTTCATAAATCGCTGCGCTGCTTCAACTATGGCGCTTTATCATTTATAAACGAACGTGTTCTGTCCATTGATTTTACGAGTCTGAAGCGCTGATTTTGCCGAATCGCCGTATTGTACGAGCCGAAATGTCATCATAATACTAATTACTGCGTTACTAACATCAACAACAGCAGCAGCAACAACAACAACAACAACAACA
>NW_011948428.1:1009728-1041261 GCF_000503995.2 Ceratosolen solmsi marchali
ATAATAATAATAATAATAATAATAATAATAATAATAATAATAATAATCATCATCATCATCATCATAATAACGGCCGTCCATCTCATCGGCAAGTGCGAATAAGGGACTCACTAATACCGCGGCAGCTTGTTAAGAAGCTAACGAACCTATGATATTCCGCCGTAGTACATATTCATCGGCCATTAGCGGCTTGGCCCGTGGACAATCAATCCAATCAGTGGAGGCGCGCGTTACTGGTCCGATGATACACCGGCATCCAATGAATTATGAATTCTCCTCGTCGGCTCCCCTCTGCGTGCCCGCGCGGGGCTACACTTGCCGAGGTCTGCTTTCTTTCTTTTTTTTCTTCATTTTTTTTTATTTACCCCGACGGACATCCTTCGCGGCGAGTGCGGAGCTCTGAATTATAAATGACGTTTCGATATATATACGACGCGGTTGGCCGAGCTACCGGCACTTTTCTCCGAATGGAAAAAGCGAGGAGCGCCGGGCCCCCTACGTGTACATGCTTGGAAGCTGAGTGACTTCCGTCGCGGCCATAAATTTCGCACGCCCGGTAGTTTTTGCAGGCTATCCTCCGTCGGTAATCGAGGAACAATTCCGCAGCCTGAATAGACGAGAGAGAGAGAGAGAGAGAGAGAGAGAGAGAGAGAGAGAGAGAGAGAGCCCTTGAATTGGTAAGCCCATGACGATGCTTATCAATGTGAAAATATGAAGGGAAACTACGAAATAGGTCGAGCACTATCGACATTCTTGTTTTTATAATAATTCGCACTTTTGAAGAGGGTGCGGGAACACAGGCCGGAGGATAATCCACGCTCTCTCTCTCTCTCTCTCTCCCTCTCTCTCCCTCTCTCCAACTCCTCCTCGTGTCTTGGAGGTAGAGGCAAAAAATCCACCCGAATCACTTGGTTCGCTCTTCCCTTCGTGTTGTTGTTCCCACCCTCCCCGCTTACCCTCCAGCACCCGCGCTCCTTTACTTCACGACTCGCATGCACCTGAATTTTTACTCTCCTTTCTTTTCACGTTTTTTCAACTCTCTTTCTCCTTATTCTCTTTGTGCGATTCTCCGTTTGCGGACTATATATATATATATATATATATATATATATATATATATAATCACGTATAGCCACTACCTGCCTTCGTTCGCTTTCTTCAATATCGACCTCGTCAATGTATATCGATTTGGTGCATCCGATTTTACGTCAAAAGTATATCTTTGATTCTCTTCTCTCGATTCCACGTAAAGCCTGATGAAAGGCTTGGTCTGGGACTCCATTGTTCCAGACCGACGGCAAGAAAAAGGAAGTAAAAACGTTATTTGTTCGCGTAAAAATTTCGTTTCTTACAATCGCGACTGGAACAAAAGATGCTAAATCCAACTGTATACCAATTCCAACCGGGGAGAATAATACCAAGGAAAGTTGTATAATTTGTTGTAACTATTAAAGCTGCGCGAATGGCTGGATTTAAAAGATAATTTAAAATTTCTTCTCCGTGAAATGCTGCTCTCTATTACTCCACTGTCTTGAAAATCCAGATATCTACTAACGGGAAATGACATTTGACAAATATTTCATATGCTCGTACATACAGGCGAGTTACGTATGGATAGGTGAAATATTACGGATATTAAATAAAATTTATAAGATATTCTCAAATGCTGTTGCGCATTGAAATATTTCTTTAAACTCTCGGTAGGTTAAATCAATTCCTTATTCCTTTGAGAGCACACGACGCGGTGATGATGATGATGATGATGATGATGATGATGATGATGATGATGATGATGATGATGATGATGATGATGATGATGATGATGATGATGATGATGATGATGATGATGATGATGATGATGATGATGATGATGATGATGATGATGATGATGATGATGATGATGATGATGATGATGATGATGATGATGATGATGATGATGATGATGATGATGATGATGATGATGATGATGATGATGATGATGATGATGATGATGATGATGATGATGATGATGATGATGATGATGATGATGATGATGATGATGATGATGATGATGATGATGATGATGATGATGATGATGATGATGATGATGATGATGATGATGATGATGATGATGATGATGATGATGATGATGATGATGATGATGATGATGATGATGATGATGATGATGATGATGATGATGATGATGATGATGATGATGATGATGATGATGATGATGATGATGATGATGATGATGATGATGATGATGATTATGATGATGATGATGATTATGATGATGATGATGATTATAATAATGATGATGATGATTATAATAATGATAAAAAGAGAAGAGAGAGAGTGAGTGAGTGAGTGAGTGAGTGAGTGAGTGAGAGAGATAGAGAAAGACGAAGAAGAAAGAAATGAATAGATAACATACGGCAATAGCAAACTCGTGCGCGAGCGCTGCCTCTGTACCTCGAAACCTAAATGTTATTCATGTCAAGACCTTACCGTTCCCTACAACAAAGATTCATTTCAACGCACTCCAACACGCCCTTCTTTCTCACGTGGCATCTATATAAGGCCCCTATCAAGAGGTGTATCTCACTTACATAAAGCGAGTACTCGACTCAACCTACATCCTGACATAATCCGTTCAATATACCCCATTGTAATTTGCTATTTGTACTGCCGCCAATGGCTCCTTTCCTTAATATTTCCGAACCTACGGGCAAGAAAAACAGAAGCGGACTCAATACGAAACGGAACTTTAGAAGAATAACAGTGGAGATTATTCTTTCTTCTTTTATTTACTCTCTTTTTTGCCTCGAAGCACAGCGACGCGAGCAATTTAGTTCCACTGGCCTCTTAACACGTCGACCCTCTTATCTTTCGGCTTTCTGCTTCATGCGTGTCCCACTCACGGCTATGTCGCTCCCGGTGCACTCGGGCTTTCATTTGGTCCCGGGGACGTGCGCGTAACCTTCCCCCTTCGCCACACCTCACCACGCGACCATTACTTTTCTCCCGCCCCCATTCAAGCCCCAGACTCTCACCTTCCCTCTCCGCCTTCTCCCTCGTTTGCCCATTTATCGAGTAAGTTTCTACGAGCCGCCGCGGCGTCGCGAATTAATCTTCGCTTTATCGAGGTTAATGCGCTTTGCGAGGGGAAACGTCGATGAATGGGAGAGGAACGAAAAGGAAGCAATGCGCGCGAGCGATCCTCCATTGTGGTGAACGAGAAAGGGAAGACAGACAAGGCGCAAGGTATGAAAAGCAAACGTATAAGTTGAAGGTACTTGATGTAAGGGATGGGGGAGGGGGAGGGGGAGGGAGAGGAGGAGAGAAAAAAAAGAGAAGATAAAAAATGAAAAGAAAATGGTTCAAGCTGAAAAGAGAGCTTTAATGAAAGTTTTAAATGTTTCTCTTGCTTCGCGTACCCTTCCTGTTCACGTGGCATTTTCAGCAATAAATTGAGATTATTAAGTTGCGAAACGTTTCACAATCTAATTAAAAGCTCTCCTAATTTGTTTGGACAAGGAATTTGGCCGTGAAAAGATATTACCAATGCGGCGTAGTGTGTTAATTATTAAATAAAAAGTCGTCTGCGGCGAAGGCATTGGTTAAGATAATTAATTAATGAATAATCAAGTATATCGGAGGTTGCGCTCAACGGAAGTGAGAGTTCCTTGAAAATGCTTCATCACAAGACGAATGCGATAATTGAAGTTACAAACGGGACTCGCCAAACTCCATGACTTATCATAAAAGTTTAATATCGTTGAATCACACGTTGTTGTAATATATCAATATCCGTTAGGATAGAATTGCAATGACGTCACTCTCGCCAATTGGTCAACAAAGACACAGAAAGCATTTAGCCGAATGTACGTGGCAGTTGGAAAGGATTGTCGAGATCGTAGGACAGATTTTTTTACAATCGATGAGCCTCGTTATGTCCGTATCGAGTGGCTGGCGTTAAATGAAAGGGAGGGAGCATGGAGACATCCATCGTAATGGATTTAATATTAGACAGGTATAAGAGTCTTGGGTGTACTAAGGCAACACTTGCCACTCTCCTTGAGCCGCGTCCTGTCATGTCCCGGAAAACGCATGTACGACATTAAGAAGTGTCTATTACATTGAGCCGCGTGCTGCGCCTCCTGTTGAATCGCCAGCAATATAATTATTATTCGGGTGCGCGGGGAAAGTGGAATGGGAGGCTGGTCGAAGACGCGCAAAATGACAGCGGCAGAGAAGACACTGAGGGACAGAGGAGCGGCTCGTTGATGCCAACTTCTTTTATTTACTGAAACAGAAAGTGGCGCGGAGGAAGATGCCTGTCTCGCGCGAAGAAGAATTCTTTCACGGACGATAGAAGGAGAAGGCGAGTGTGACGCGGGGTGTCGGAGATCCGAGGATCGGGCGATGCTAAAGGAGGTGGATGAAGAGTAGGAGGGAACGACACTCGCCTCCTCCCCTTGAGGAGGCGTCGTGCCTGCAGGCGGTAGATACGCAGCAATCTGATCTTCGAGCACGCTGCGAGAGAGTTGAATCACACGATCGATTTATTCGGCAAACAATTTCTATGCAGCTGCAGCGGCCTCAAAGAGTCGCGCGCGCACTCTTTTGTCTTTCTCGTGTCTGTCTCCCTCGAGCCGCCGAGCCCTTTTTGCGTTACTTTCACGATCTCGGTCGTACTCTCTCTCTCTCTCTCTCTCTCTCTCTCTCTCTCTCTCTCTCTATCTATCTATCTATCTACCTTCTTACGCTTCGTAGTATCTTCTGATTCCCGGCCACGGTGCCGCTCTTGGGGGGCTTGTGCTGCTCCTTTCTCGTGCTCGGGGGCTCTTTCGGAACACGCTAAGAGCCAAGCGCCACGACCTAGTTAAGGGCGATGTGCCTCGGTTATACTTACACCAGATCCCCGTGCACTGTGGCCGTCGCTGCTCTTCGACCTTCCTTTTTCCCTGGAATCGGAGCTCTGCTGAACTTTTTCGCGGCTGTTTCTGCTGCAACGAACTCCTCGGCCGCTCTTTTATTTTCCCTCTTTTCCGCAATACGACGTTTTCCAAGGCTTTTTCTTTCTCTCCATGCTTTTATAAAAGATAAATGAATGACTCTCGGACGGTGATGGGCTCTCTCGTTATAATGGGGCTAAATAGATATGATATTATTATCAAGAAGATTTTTTGCTCACTTACTTATCAATGTTTGCCCTTATGAACATGGAATGTTGAAACTGGAATCTGTAAGAGACGAAACGGCAGGCCGTCCCTTATATTTCAAATTTTATATTTCAAATAAGATCCCTCGATAATAACATGAAATCAGATGAATTTTTGTATCAATGACGAATGCCGTAATATTTAATAATTAATTATTATAATAAGACAAAAACAATAATCATTTGTATATACAGAAGGAGTTTGATCGAAGATTAAGATAAGAATATAGAAATATTAATATCTTTGAATTATCCACACACTAATGCAGTCTCATTCATCTTTTTTTGTTACTCTATAAAGCTACAGAAACGCAAATTACATAAGAATCTTAAATCACATATAAAAAAAAAAAAAAAAAAAAAAAAAAAAAAAAAAAAAAAGCCACACGCAAGTGTTACGATATTTTTTCTCTATAAACACTGTAACGATATCGACTGGAATATAAATTTACTAAAAGGATGCAGCAAAGGAAACTTGAGTCGAGACCTCCAATTCGTTTGTCATGACTGTCATCTACAAAAGTTGAAGCAGTCAGGGAAGGGAAATGGAGTAGCGGGGCTCCACCTTACGAATTCAGAAATTCATGCAACTGCTGCCTTGAACTCCATACAGAACTCCATGCGCGCAAGAGAATCGATCTGGCCGAGCGCCCCTTAATACGGAGTGCGCGTAGATCGAGTTAGAGCTTCGGTATTTGAGCCAAACAGAAACCAGAGAGAGAGAGAGAGAGAGAGAGAGAGAGAGAGAGAGATAGTGAGAGGATTCGGCGCGAGGAGGTCTAATGTCTCAAGCTGGCGGCGGCACGCCTCTCCCGTGGCTTACACATACGTCGGCATAAGTTGCGTGCGTGTGCATGCGTGCGCCAGTGTCTGTATGCCGCCGTTGTCGGATGCTCCGTAGCTGCGTGGCTCTCTAGCCAGGAACAATGTATTCTCATTAGTAAGTTTTGGGGACCGGCGCTCTCGCGCACTCCAGGCTCCTTAATTAATTTTAACGCGTTGCGATCACGGCCCAACTTTCGGCCCTTCCCGTCGCTGACGAAGGCGCGGAGAATCGCACAATGCCAGTAAGGAGGGCGAATGAAAAAAACACGTAGCGAGTGGAAAAGTGGCAAGGGCGCGCGCGATGACGTTAACGGGCGACTTTGCCTCTCTTCTTGCGACATTGTTTGCCGTGATTCTCTGACGAGAGGATGGGGGAAGAGAGAGAGAGAGAGAGAGAGAGAGAGAGAGAGAGAGAGAGTGAGAGAGCGTGAGGAAGGAGGGGGGAGGCTCAGTGGCTAATGGGATGTTTCAATGACGCCTTCGTCCCGCATGCTTTCCTCCTCTTTCCTCTTTCACACTGGCAACCGGTGACCGATGATTACGCGGCATCAAAAGCTCTACCTACATTTTATAAACCAGGACCGCCTTCACCTCGGCCATAATTACACGCTCGTACGCGAGTGCCACGAGGGTCGCGATTCCCCTCGACTAACCAATCATCGTCATTAAAAGTGGCATACAACGACCAATAACTACTTTGGGCATACACCATACATCGTCCTACTCGATGCCAGAGCCGCTAATCGTCTTTAAAACACCATTGCCAAAATAACGCCGTACCGCGTTAAAATATCCGTATCACCGTCGGCTGATTGTCCACGGGCCCCAGCATCGCGACGGATTTCTCCTGTACCGTGGTGGTAAAAAGCGATTGGGGAAGATGGTAGGAGGAGGAGGAGGAGAGTTTAACGATGGCGCTGCCATCAATTATACGCGCCTCCTTGGGTTGCCGTGACGTGCCGATCGAGGCTACGTAATCGCGCGCGATAATATTGACGGGACGGCGGCGTAGCTCCGGTATCGGCCCTGCGGATCGATGCCGCGTGATCCTGGCGTGGCGAGCGACAATTTAAGGATGAGACCATACGCTTGGTCGAGCACTATATATGCGAAAGGCTGTATTCGAGCTCGCAGTCGTGGCAAAAACAAAGAGCAGCCGCCGGGAGTAGTGCACGATATTATGAGCACGGAGGCGCCGACGTCCCAGGAAGAACACGAGGAGGGCCACCGCCTGCCTCTGGCACGGCTGTCTATCCGTCTCCACCCCTAGATCCTGCGGGGACGGGCTCACGTTCGGCTGGCAAGCCTGGGCGCGATATTAGCTATTCCAGCCGCGTACCGCGACATACACGAGCGCGCGCGTATGTAGGGATAGAGCAAGAGAGAGAGAGAGAGAGAGAGAGAGAGAGAGAGAGAAAAAGAGAAAGAGAGAGTGAGCGAGCAAACGTTGTTGGGCGGCAGAGGGACGACGAGGGATGGGCGTCGCGACGCTGTTGCACGTCGATCCCTCGACGCACGGCCTCACCTCCACCTAGCTTATCCCGTTGGAACCCCGACCTGACTTATATATTTCATTTCTTTCTCTGGTGCGCGCCTCTGACTCTGACGTCTCCTCCCCGCGTACCTAACTCATTTTCACGCTAGACGCCAGCCACTTTCCTCTCCTCCTCTTCCTCTCCCATGTTTTGCCCGCCACTCGCGCTCTCTCCCAACAGCCGAGTATCATTCCCCGCCAACATTCCTTGCCGTGCTTTTTGTATTTTTTAGTAAGCCCAGCAGCTTTTTCATCGGCGAACTCCTCCTATTAACCGTGAATTGATGTGTCCGAGGCTACACCCCGAGCCTGGAAGTCGGCATAATTTATCTATTTTTCTATTCGCTGCCCCTATCCTACCTACTCATTCTATCCCCCCCCCCCCCCCCCCCCCCCCCCCCCCCCCCCCTCCCCCCATCACACTATCTCTACTATTCGATCCGTCGACTTTCTTCGTTCTTTCGAGACTCTACTAGAAGCGCATAAATTCAGAGATCGCGTGTGCTCTTCGGCTGAATTAACCTCCACAATTGAGTCTCTGAAGCGGCTCCGAAGAGGAGAACTTTATTATAGAGAAATGTACGCACGGCATTCATATACTTTGGCACTTTGGTACTTTGGCACGTGCGAAGTACCTTTTTTCTAATTCATGCGTTTGTCCATTCGAGCAACGAGCGCGCGCGATTCCCGCTATACGCTCAAACACTGTTTTTGCCTTTCGCGTCTCCGAGCCGCCTTCCTTCTTCCCTCTAACTTTCTCTCCGTGTCCTTTATTCCCCTACTTCTGCTGCCAACGTACCACTCCACCTTCATTCCTCTTTCCGTCCGTTCTTCGTTCTTGTTTGATCCTTTGGTGGTACTCTACAGTTTTCCGGCTCTCGCAAAGGTCCGATAGGGACATCATCCTCTGTTCTTCCCATCCCCGCCCCGCCCCACCCATCCTCCCGCTGCCGCCACCGCCAACCACGTTCAACCACTACTCTCGCCGACGGTCGTGTACTTATCCTCTCCGTTTGCTCGCAGCAGCGTCTACGAGCTTCGAAAGCATATCCTCCAAGGACTAGACCACCCTAGCATCCTAAGCATTTTGTCGAGGCAACTCCTATGTCGCTAACTCTGTATCCTTCTTCCTTTCTCCTTCGGTCATCGCCACCTGTCTGCGTTTCCTTCTCGCCGACGCGAACCGTTTGTCAAGCGGTCGACGGCAGCCAGAATCCTCGTGTATTTCATGCCAAATGAATTTGAAAAAGACATTCTTATATCAGCCCTTCATTTTTCAATGTACCGATATTTAAATGTCCATACGTGAAGAATTATGGTGCGCGTGTGTTGTGCCGCGCGTCTCGTGCGGCTCCCACTGCTTGCGAAACTGGAATGTCACGTTCACTCGGCGTGTTTCAATTATTGCGAAGGAGAGAAAATATTGAGCAGGCGAGACGTAATTGTATAATAAGGGCTCCTCTCTCTCTCTCTCTCTCTCTCTCTCTCTCTCACTATAAAATGCCAAAGAGTGATACATTCTACAACTGATTTAATTCTTGAGTCTCGAGACGAGCGAGACGTTCCACGAGTACCGCATGTCACCAAGAACGCTGAAATGTTGGTTACGCATTGATAAATAGTAATTTCCTGCTTTATTCGAGAGTCAGCGAGAGAAAGAGACAGAGATAGATGGATAGATAGATAGAGAGATGGATAGATAGATAGATAGATAGATAGATAGATAGAGAGAGAGAGAGAGAGAGAGAGATAAAGGAATTTTATTTTTTCAACGATGTCTTTTGTCCTTTTAAGGAAATTCATTTCTTCACAAACGGAATGCTGTCCTTATTATTAATGTCTTATTGGCGCGAAAAGTCATTATTATCAATTGAGCATGATATTATATGAAATGTATCGAAATCTAATTGTCGAAGATAAATAGAACTAACTCACATTCTATCGTTCATTAACGAATTGCGCTCTTTTTAAGCTAACTAATATTGAGCAACGTAAAATCGAATGTACGTTATAGAATTGTTCGATTTTTCTTTTGAAACCAATGAATGGAGAACATTTGCTATAATTTGAATAATTGTCAAACTTCTGTTCTTACTTCGCGATTCAACGTCTCTATAATTTTTCGTTTTATTTATGTTGCAGGTGAGTTTTAAAACTGATGAAGCGATAAATGTCGCGCACACCTCCCGTAAGTACAAGACTGATATTTCAATTGCAACATTGCGGCTGTATAGCGCGATCGGGAGTCAAGATTTTGTACTTACGCATTCTTCGAGATGTATCTTCGCTGAAGCTTCTTTTGATTTGAAAATTGCCACATCGGTGGATAAATAATAGCAAGCCGAAGCCCTTGCGTTTCTGAGTATCAGGCGAAACACGAATGTCGTTATCCGATGACGCGTCAATGGCATTATCCATTCGCTAACAATTGCTTTCATTATAATGCATCACCGCGAACGAACCCACATGCGATTTATTATGAACGTGTAAAAGCAATGGGAGCCGAGTCGCGAAAAAGCCGAGGGTCGCGCGAGTCCTCGTAAAAGGACTGCCGCAATACCCCAACAAACAATTACAAAAACGTCCATCCCTTTGCCAGAGATAGGCATATCAATTGAGGGGGTGGCGTCGGGAGCGTCGGTGAGGGTGATGGCGGTGGCGGTGGCGGATATTCACTGTCGGAATAACAAGCGCGGCGGAGTTTTTCGGTAATGGTTGACCCTCCGGACGGCGTTGGTTTCTTGCCGCCGGCAACGGCGTTGGGTCGAGCTCAAGAGTTACACGCGCCTCGCATTACCGGACAAAAGAGACCGTCTTCCTCCTCGTGGTCCCTCTCCCTCTAAACCGCACAAACTGTGGCAGAGAGGTCCGTTTACGCACAACGAGCGAAGGAGCGAAAAATTTTTTCTCATTTTGTTTTTTGCCTCTTATTTGCGGGCGCGTTCGATAAAAAAGAATAGGCACGCGCGCGCACAGCCTTTCTTTCCCAATCCCCATCGGTGATGTGGGGTGGGATGGAGCTAAAAAACTTTGACGAGACCTTTTGTTGCGCGAATGTCCTTTCTGGACTGATTTCTTCTTGGCTAGACGTAATTATGTAATTGAACGATGTTGTTTGAATATGTAGCATTACATACACCAAAGCGCGCGCGCTTATTCAGCTGTTTTATAACGGGCAACGCCATTTTGAATCAGTAAGAAGCCCAGTTGAGTTTAATATTCGCTCATTTATGGCTTCGATATATACGTAGCTTATATAAAAAGTGAGCTTGATTATAAAAATGTTCCACCAATTTTTACTACATATAATTCAATGCACTCGTTCTCATTCGCACCACATTCATTTACATTGACATACCGAGCAATAAAAGCATCGAGCTTAATCTGAAATCCCAAATGCTTTTCACGCAAGTACTGAACAATCCTTCTTCATATTTTTCTCTTTTAAACGTTCGTATTCCTTTAAGTTTTGTATTATACACGGATGAAGACGGTGTTCGAATCACTTTCAACTAAAATTATAGAACTGGCTAGAAAGGAATATCACCTGGCGAGTCGGACATAAATTTATGGAAACCCGACCTAAGCCCGTCTATGATAGCTATAATACAAATCCATGCTAGAGGAAAGGATCTATATAGACATCGCTGCAACAGCCTCTTCCCGTTCCTTCCAACGAAATCCTCCATCTCGTCTCGATCCCTATCCTCGTCCTTTGCCCATCCCATTCCCACCCGCCGCTCCACGCTCGAGTCAATCCACCATCCGGCCACGTTTCCCGCGACGCTCACGTAAGACGATCACGTGATCGGTGGCGATTATTTCGAGGGGCGCCTGTCCTCGTTTTATCTTGCCTTTTTGCCGCGAGAGTTTGCAGCGCAAGTCGTCGCTCGACTTACTAAATCTCGTTGACACTACCGGAATCCATTTGACCGGCGCGCGCGCGCGCGCGCGTCCCCTGAAGAATACAAATGGGCGATCGGGGCGAACAGGTCGACGACGATTTCCGGCTCACCCACCGACTTTCTCGGGCCCTTTTGTACGCGTGTGCGTGTGTACGGGCTTTCTCGAGTATGAAACTCCTCGTAGCCCCATCGTGCGACTTGAAAGGACTTTTACTTTGGGCTGGCTTTTTCTGCACCTCCTCACCCTCTCCAGCTACCACTCTCTTTAAAGGGCCACTCTCGCCACTTTATTATTTGGATTTTTCGCAAGGACAGTCTGTGAATAATTGCTGGCATTTGTAATTCTATGTTATTTCGCGAATAATGATAAATGACGGAGGAAGAGCCAAGGGTGAACCACTATGCGTGACAATGTAAAAATCTGCGTGTATGGGGATGAGATAACTTAAGCTGTAATTTGTCCCTACAATTCGCGGAATTAATTAATGGGACGTTTGTGTACGAAAGCACTTGCTCGAGATATTATTTCAGCAATTTGCTGCGTCGGATGATGTTTCCAGTTTTTCCTCTTTCGTTAAAATGTGTTTTCAACCGCGCTCGCGTATATTCACATACTTCATTCAATTTGAAGCTGTAAAAAAAAAATTATTCTTTTTCTCGCTTTAATGTAGCGATTCTGGCAGAATGTATTCCAAGTTATTACTCGCAGCTGTACGGACAATTTATATTAAATTTTGAGAAGAAATTGCCTTCCAAACGAGTATCGTCGGATCTCTATAGTAACAAATTCCATTCATGGGTGGGTAGAGATTAAGCGTAAGCAATAGAAAGACTTTCAGGCTAAAAAATAGGTTCGCAATACAAGACGTGATAAAAGCGACAATGAAATGGCGACACAAAGCCTTATACTTCTCATGCTTTCCAAGCAATTGTGTGCGCTGTGTCCAACAAGCATGATATATAAGCAAAAGATTTTAGAAAATAAATTTAATATTTATCGATTCTATGGGACAAACAGTATATATAATATAATGTTGAGCGGAATAATAATGTATTACAAAGGTAATGGATTTTTTCTAAATTGCACTGCCTTCGCACTAAATTACAATGTAATACGAAATGCTTCAAGGTATCGACGCTACATTTAAAATTTTTAGAACCGCGCACACACAAACAAATATCGATATTAACCGAATTAAATGTAGGGAATGGTAGGTAATGGAAGAAAATACCCGACTGAACATTTCAAAAGGTTTTTTGAATATGATGAATGTATGTAAGTAAGGTATGACTTACGTTTATCTATTACGTGAACACTAAATGCCCATAAAGTTTTAGATTACGTAAGATTTTGTTTGTAATGCAGTCGTACGTTTAAACAAATTCAATGTAACGGCGCGCGCGCGTCGTAACGCACATACGGCTAAAGCCGCAAGTATCATACGATTGTCGCATAAAGGATGATAGTCATGACAACAGCGAAATTTCCCATGCAAACTTTGGCGCCGAGAGTCTTATATAGAATCACGTCGAGGACCAGACTTTTCCCACTTGTAGCCCATCCCATTCCCCCACCACCCCCTTCAATATTGACGCTATAAAACAAACGCGTTTAGTGTGTCAAAGCAGACGTCGAAGAAGCGGTGCCACCCTTTTCCAGTGCAGCAGGCATTGGGCCATTCGTACCACTCGCTAATAGACGCAAAATCCAATCATCGCCCCACAATAAATATTCATTTCGAGGCCCCGTATCGCCCCCCCCCCCTCCACCACCATCACCACCACCCCAACCCCCACCACCGCCAACACCCGTCCCAGTGGCGGCTTTGCCGAGCGCGAGCGACGCTATAATTTCCAAGGCCATCTCTGCATAAATGATTTATCAACTCGTTGGACTTCCTCCCGTGTGTACTTGCGTGAACCAGTCGCTCTAAACTGTGGGAAAAGACGCCGTGGATGTGCGCGTGTGCCCCAATAAACGGAAGCCCGCCGGAGAAAAAGCCGTTTCGTCAGCAGTTTCGTTAGCGCGATAGATCGGCCATAAATCTCGCGCATTGACACTACGAAGACTATTTTCGTTGATGGCCGTATCCTCCGACTCTCCATCTTCTTGCTCCCTTCCTGGCCCCTGCCCATCTTCCCTTTGTCACCGCCTCGGCGTCGTCTCGATTGTGTCTGGAAGTCGGACCTCCTCAAAAGACGCGCGCGCGCAGCTTAAGTTCTTCAGTCGGCGTTCAATGGCCTCGTGCTCACTGAATTAATGATTGTACAATATTTTTGACGTGTTATTCTGAAATTGAATACGGGGTGGTGGATAATGTGCGTACCCGGGACTAGATGTTGGGGAGGGTGGGTGGCGAGTTGGACAGAGTGACAGTGAGAGAAAGAGAGAGTGTGAGGGGGGTAGGGCGGAGCGGGGCGGGGAGAAGGGATATAGCGAGGCTGGATGCGAGCCTGGGGAGCGTAAGTTTTCAAGACCCTGAGACTTGAAAATTTTCTTTATATAAAACTCGCAGCCTGAATCCATGAATTTATCGTACACATATATAAAGTATAAAATATTAGTGAACGGAGTCTCGTTGTTGTGGAACAAAGGAGGCGGTGATTTATTCTTTATTTTTACTTTTACGTATATACAATTGTTTACCTTAGACTAATAAATAATCTCGCTTTCCCGATTGTACAGATATTCTATCGGAATATATAATTTTTACTTATTATTAAAATTCCAATTATCTCCTATAATGATGCAATAATTTACGTAGCTATTGAAATAATCGTTACGAATAATGATTTATTGCACTTTATTTGTGTACGCAACTAATAAACAATTCTATCTATTATGAATAATTACGAAGGCACGGAATTTGTTTGGCTTTGAAAAAAAAAAGTTAAAACCGATAATTCAAAAGGCGGCTGTAATTCGTCGGTTAAGTACGTAAGTTTTTTTTTCATACAGTCAGTACAAAATAGAAATGCTCCTGTTAAGTAGTCTTGTGCGTATCAGGAATCGAGAGAGAGAGAGAGAGAGAGAGAGAGAGAGAGAGAGAGAGAGAGAACATACACATGAATTCCCATGTACGCCACATAAAATCAAAATAATCTTAAAAATCGCTGCGAAGTTGTCTGGCGCATTCATCCGACATTAATTACAACTTGCCGCTCTAATCTGGAGCGAAGGAGCTTTAAGAAAAAAAAAATCCCCGCCGAATAAGTACCAGAAAAATAATGATATTTTGCAAGATGAGGGGCGAACGTGTAATTACGTCCAATACGCAAAAA
The DNA here is from genome assembly GCF_000503995.2 of Ceratosolen solmsi marchali. Lineage (NCBI taxonomy): Eukaryota > Metazoa > Arthropoda > Insecta > Hymenoptera > Agaonidae > Ceratosolen > Ceratosolen solmsi. The sequence continues at coordinate 1,024,478 of NW_011948428.1, forward strand.
CTGCGATGCTAAATCCGCAGACAGTCGACGTATCAGACCTTTATCAATGCGCGAGCCCAGAATAAGTGTTTAATTAATCCGGCCAAAGCCATTAATTCTGCATGAAAAACCAATGCAGAATGCTGAAAAATCATGCCAAGCCGCATCCATTTGTTACAAATTGCACAAGCATATAATTACGCCGTAATGGAACATTCATTGGAAAAGTCTTTCTCTCTCTCTCTCTCTCTCTCTCTCTCTCTCTCTGTGTGTGTGCCTATGCACCTCTCCAGCCACATTTCGAGTTGATTTTTCTGCAATGCCTCTCGTCCGCGTGCTATCAGGTTAATAGGCGTGTAACCGAGTAGTCGTGGAGAAGTTTGCCCACGACCGGGGGCATAAATAACGGTGATTATTATACGCGAAGCGCTTATTATAACCGAGGCTTTTCCGATGATCCTGGAATGTCGAATGTCTGATTCTTGCTTTCTTGCCTCCCAGCCCGCCGCCCCCAGCGCCCCGCGCCCGTCATTTACCATTGTCGTGCCATTAACGCCTTTTTAATGGATCGGATCTTATTTAATGGGAGTGGAGTCGGTGGGTCGGTCGTTGACGGGTGCCTCGGTTTTATCGAGACGCATTGGGCGGCAATGACGTACGGAAAGTCGAGGCCCGTAATAATGAAAAATTTATATAATACCGGAGTGGTAGCTCGTTGCGGCCTCGCTCTGTTCTTCGCGTCCCGAATGGAAAAAAAGGCGGATTTATGTTTTTCTGCTCGGCCCGCTCGGCAAGACGCATTGTGCGTTTGCGCGCGCGCGCCATAAAACGTTTCTCATGGCCGTATATCAAGAGAATCAATTGCATAATTCTTCTTCTTACCTACTTGCCTCTCGCATGCTCTGCCGTAAAAATGGTTATTATTATATAATTGATAGGAATTCGCGACTATCTAGCGCTGGACGTTATTGCAAATAAGTGCATTTTCTCGGACGTTGGGGATAGCGACGGAGCTCTTATTACACTCGAGACGTCGTTGCTCCATGTTAATGTACATGCGAGTGGACATTGCAATTGTTAAGACTAATCATTGCTTAGTGACGAAGCAGCCGAGACGGATGAAGCTATCGGTGATTTTTCCCATTCGCCTCTTTCTTGCTTCTTTTTCTTTTCGGCGCATCGACGAGATGAAAATGCCTTTGCCAAGGCAAATAATATATTGCCAGGCACTAGAATTAAATGCAACCTTGCGCACACGTGCAGAATATGAAAGAAAAATGTTTAGGAATCTCGTGTAGCAGTGAATAATGATGAAAGGGCCTTGAACCGCGCATATGTGGTGCTAGAGGCTCGTCGTCTCGTCGTCGCGACTGAAAATATCGTTTGAGCAATCGCAACATTATAAGTCGACGATTGCATATGTGCGCAATGGCATTTCCGAGAAATAGCCGTTTTGAAAGGCTTTGTGCAAACCATCGCGGTAGCGATAAAAATTGATGTCCCCGGTAAATGCTTGGTGGTTTGTCGTGACCTTGCGCGACGCGTCGCAGGCAAAGACGAAATGTTTTCATCGACCGCCAACTGCGGTAATTCCTCAAAAGCACCGACGACGATCTTATTTTCCGTCCTTTTACTCGTACTCGGTTCTATCGTGACCGGAGAAATGATGACTCCTTACTTAAATTCGTTACTCAATTAAGTACAATGTCTTGCGGGTTGCGCTTGTAATATAACGGGACGAGAGTCGCGAGAGCATGTTGAATGGAGAGTACGAAAGCGGAAAGGAACTCGAGAAGTGCAGTGGCGTATTATTTGTGTAAGTGTGCAGTGTATTAAATTAATAAGTCATGCTTGTATGAGGAAGTGTGCGATGAAATATTTCGCATAATTTGTAATCTTTACTGTGCCTATTCTGACGACTGTTAGAGAGGTAATGAATTTTCTTTCTTTTTAATTCACTTCAAGAACATTGGATTTTATATTCTATTTATAATAAAAGTGCGCGGTAAAAATAACGGATTTCTTTTAACGACTTTAATTCGCGAGTTTCCGTATTAAGTGGAATAGCATAGCCGTAGAAAGTTAGGAATCATCGTTAAGTCATACGTAACTATTCACAAAATGACGTCATCGGATACTTAAGCGATTCGATGCAAGTTTCGTTTGGGCTAATGCATTGGGAAAGTTTAATTTTTATTTAAGGATTAATTTTTTTATTTCAATTCAGTAGTCATTCGTCGTTGATATTTCATTTATAATTCAAAATTATCAAATTTTCTTACCAACCCATTTTCAAATTGCTTATTCTAAAACGATGTTTTTGCGTACATTGCCATTGCATACACCAATCATCGAAACTTTGTCAAGAAAGCTTGAAGTTCTTATCGCCGTACGTAGAAAAGAATTGTATATCTCACCAATGCCGTAATTCACTAGTGTCGTCGAATCAAGAAGATTAATGATTAATTTGTTTATTTTTTTCATTTGAATTTTCCAAATCCAGGTGAAAATTTTCTTTTGACTTTACGCTAGTACAAGATGTTCTACAAGGAATCCCATTAGTACGCTTTTGTTTTCGCAAGTTTCGCCTGATATTTTATTGTAAATCTGAAATATGTGAAATAATTTATTTCCATACCATTCATTTTGCAAATAAATTTCAATGCTCCGCGCGAACTTCTCTTATGATTATTTATTTAAATTACTAAAAGTTTTTTCTAGAAGCGACCAAGATAAAGGAATATCAACAAAGTCTAAAGAATTCATAATTTCAAATAATCTTTAGAATCCACGGAATAACCAAACAATAACGATGACACGAGAACTAATTTAGAATCTTAATGAAAATGTCACCGAAAGAATGTCACTTAAAGAACAATGAAGCGTGACGTTATATGGATTACGCTTGGTTCGTAAAGAAAAAGAAACATCCCTCTAAAAGAGAGAATTCGTCAGTGTTTGAGCATATTGTAAAAAGCAGTTATCAACTTTACCTTTTATCCACATAAATCCAATGAACTAGTCTATTAAGGCCTGCATGTGCTTCTAGCTTCTAATGGACTTCCTCATCGAAATAAAAACTGTTGCGCAGTACTTTGGATTTCACTAGGCAAGAAAAGAAAGATCACTTGGCAATGAAAAAGTCGAAACACTTGTGATTGTTTTCAGATTAGAACAAAGCGTATCCTAGAAATAGGTATAACAGTAATAACAAAAATAATATAGTATAAATTGAATAAATCGTGAATAAATTTTCGCGCGTTGCCATTCGCTAGTATGAGTATTCGTATTCGTATTCGTATGATAAGTTATATTAGTGCTTTTATGAAATATTAAATACAATTTAGTCTTAATGTATCGATACTTGCTACGGCATACGGCATAGACGTACATGCGATAAGAAAATAAAATGAGGACAAACGAAGGAATAAAAAAAGTCCAATTTATTAACGTATCGAGCTACAATTTAAGAGTCGAGTCCATTCAATATTTATCCTCGGCAGAATTTCAATTTTTCCATTGGAGCTCACGGCCCACGCGGTATTAGCCACCGCGAGCATAATCCCGTAGCTATCAAAAACCGAATGGGCAAATAAAGCGGCCATTTGCCCAACAAACTATTTTCATTCTTAAGCGCCGCTCGCTAAACAATACATCGACGTAAATCCAAACAGGCGCGGGTAAAAACAATTGCCCGGCTCACGACCACCACATCGAGGCACGCAGAATTTGATTTGTCGTGCTACTTATAAACAGGAAAACGAGCTCGTGGCAGGAGGAAAATCTATAATGGCATCGGCCGGGTGTGCGTGTGCTTGTGCGTGCGCGTGTGCGTGTGCGTTGAATAACCGCGTGCTGGGGTCATCGCTTGGCATATTAACCGGAGAAAAATGATGCCCTGTTGTTCCGTAAAAGAGAGGCTCATTGGCCCCAGACTTGGCGGCAAGCTACGCACGATTAAGCCGAATGGTAATTTACGGAGGGGAGCTGGATTTTCGCCTCGGAAAGTAGATGCGCGTGCGCGGGTATCCCTTTCACGGCAACGATGTATGCTTTCGTCATGCACTTGAGGGAATTGAAAAAGAGCAGCAGCAGCAGCAGCAGCAGCAATAGCGGCGGCGGCGACGACGCGCCACGACGAGATTTCTCCTTTTTGCTTCTCTTCCTTTTTCCTGATTTACGCTTTTGCTTTTGCGATGTAGGCGCGCGCGTGCGTGAGATAATACAGAGGCCGCTTTCGTTAAGCGATTGATTGATTTTTCGCACTCGTCGAGATTTCTTAGTGGCCCTTCTCTCCACGGCCTCCTCTTCGTTTTCGGTTTATTATTGGAAGCGTATGCGCGGTACAAAATGTATGGTAAATCAGGTTTCTTGTAAGTCGATGCTCCGTTGTAAAGTTTTAGGACTTATGATTTAAGGTAGTAAACATGGCAATCGGGTTAAACGAATTGAATGAATTTATGAACGCATTGTTTTGCAAAATTCCTTGCCCCAGGCTGTTTTTAATTAAAACAAATTACAAGTACCTTACGGAATCTTAAGTAGTTTCGTAAATGTTTGTAATGGCTAAGCTTCCTCTTAATTTACATTGAATTTCAAAATATTACTGTTGTAGACTGAAATTGAAAACGTACGTATCGCGCTGTACAATTCTGTGTTGCCGAGTAATTTAGTTAACCCGAGAACGATTCTAGTTGCTCCAACAAACTGTTACTGGATATCGTAAATATTGCTGAGTTACGCCAATATTTATGAATTATACTTTTTGTTTATATTTGAAGATTATCCGAATGCTCGTGATTACAGAATAAGACCGGTGAAATGATAAATCTGAAAATTTATTTATTAACATTTTTATTGGATGTCGGAGCGGCGATAAAAAAATTATTACATGCCGTGATGGACAATTTATAAATTAGTAGAGAGTAATAGAGAATAATTTAAGGCAAAATCAGAAATGAATGCCGTTTAATATTTTAAACGAGTCAAGTTGAGAATGCCAATATATAAAAGTCATAAATATACTCAATAATATCAACTATGAAGAGGTTAGTCAACGTTACTTTGAAACGTGTATTGTACATATGTTGCGTGCTATCTTCAAGTACCAAACACACGCTTGAATATGTATTTTTCATCTTCTACTTGTGCCTCTTCATCATCATCATCATCGTCGTCGTCGTCGTCGTCTTCTTCTTCTTCTTCTTCTTCTTCTTCTTCTTCTTCTTCCTCTTCTTCTTCTTGTAATAATCGACGATACTATGAATACACTATATCATTATCTGATGGAGGAAGCTCGACTACGAGATCGTCAGCTGTTACAAAATAAATGAAAGTACCGACATCGGTAATTTTGTGTTCAATAAGATAAAGGGCATTTGCATACCATATTAATAATAAAAATCCATCTGCTTAATAATAATACAATATATTATTCCATGTTTATTGCCTAATCGAATGAAGAATTACGCATTCATCTACCTAATTATCCTGAAATTGTCGCCAGCGTCTTAAACCTATGCCACATCCGCATAGCATCTTTGATTTTACCGATCCTTCCGCCTAATCCCAAGCTTTAAAAGTTTATCCAAACTATCGGAATGATCTACAACACCTCCTTATATTGAAAATTCAATAGCACGATTAGGCATGAATAGAATTTGTAGGCTCCACCATAGGTCTATATCGCGATTCCTACATCCTCGCTATTCCCCAAGCAACCTTTAATACCCCGTTGCCCCTGCCCCACCGCCACCCACACACCCACACACCCTCCTACCTCAACCCGTCGACTTCATTCTCCTCGCGAGCGAGCTGCATCCGCAACCCTTCGGACGCATTACCATTTATACTTACGCGCAGAAATGCCCGAGCGATAAAGCAAGGAGAAAAAAAGGAGCGGAAGAAAAAGGGCCAACATTGTTTACGCCCCGCGCGCGACTCAAACGTCATAAATCGAAGCCACGAGCGGCCCTGGTATCAGCATCTCAACGCATGCGTCGAGATTTATGTCGTCCATTAGTGCGAAATGTGGCGTCGCCGTACTGCCCTCGGTCTCTCTTCCCCTCCCGCCGCCCTCTTCGCGCCGTATCCGGAAATCCCATTCTAAATCCATATAAGGGAAGATCCTGGAATCGAGCGCCGCCGTCGGCTAGTGGAACATACACCGTCATCAGCAGGAGCAACAGCAGCAACAGCAACAGCCACAGCAGCGTCCCTTTCATGTATAATCGGGTGTGCGCGCGCGCTCATACACGCGGCAGAAAGTGGCGAAGCGCGCGCTTCGGTGCGAAACAAGAAAGAACGCTTTAAATAAATTAACATTCGAAATGGTTGGAGGTGGGGGTTGAGGGGGGGGGGACAAGCGCCAAGATTCGCGCGACATTCTTCCTTTTTCTTCGCCGTCTCCGAGATCGCGGGCCTAGCGTTCGATTAAAGGAGGCCGGGATTGAGGATGGGGAGCCGAGGAGACACGATTCCTCGGTTTCGCAAAGCTGACCCTCCACGACGCTTTTATGCGTTTTTTCTCTCTCGGACTTATCGATGGGATTTGCTTTCTCATGGATATGAAGAGGAGAAGTGAGGCGGCGGTGAGGCTGTCGTGATTTTGGGCATATTATTTATGGATTGATACTTTTCTGTCGCGGTGTGCCGTGTCCAGTTATTATTCCACATAATGTTGTTGTTTTGCAGCTTAATCAATAGGAACGGATGCCTATTTACAATCGACTATTATTATTATCGAGTACGACTAATTGTATATGGCTTGTTATAAAATTAAACAATGAGACAATCAATCCGGAGGTAATGCATTCGTTACCACAAAATACTATAAAATAAAAAGATATTTAATGATGGCTTTTTACCGTTTAGCTTTCAGTGGGAAAGCACTTCTGAATTATTCAGTTCCAATATCAAAAATATTAGCCTTTTTACAAGAATTGAATAGGCTAATTATAGCGTTGAAATAATTTTATCCAAAGACGTTGCGCGAAGATCGGCCGATATTGGTAATGATAACCCATTGGCGATGAATGTCGAAGAAAAGCTTTATTCTTATAATTTAATTATTATCCGTCAAAAATTATATTTATGCATCGCTTTAATTAATATTGGATCATGGATATGTGTATACAATATACAGTCGTGTAAAGTCATGCAGCATTAATGTGGTACGGAGCTTAGTTGGATTAAATCTGGCGATATAACCAAGCGTGCATGAATTTTCTATGTTGACTTTTTTCCTTGGTTACACTGGTGTAGTGTTGCCATGTCATTTGAATATCTACATCTCTACACATTTTAGATACAAGCATACATTTATTACGACAGTAATGCACACCAACGTAAACCCAGGATAACTTTTACGACTTGAAAAAATTCGAAAATATTTATAAATTATGTTGTTTATTATTATTATTATTATTATTATTATTATTATTATTATTATTATTATTATCAGCATTATTAAGATTATTATTGCGATTTTAAACATAGCGAGTAAATTTTGTAATTGAATTTCCAAAAATATTTCTTTATTACTTCCGTTAGTTATTGTAAATATTATTCAAATTACTTGCCATAAATTGCGAGAATCTAATATTGAAAATTATTTTGTTACTATTAAGGCAAATTCTGTGCCTCTTTCTCGTTCTCGGCACAAATCAATTCTTAAAGCACTCATAATTAATAATAAAGATCACTCATCTCTTATGACTTTATATCACCTTTCCTTTAGTACATTAAACATGCTGCCTTGACATACACACAAATGCAATAACAATAGCTAATTAATCGTAAAAACGTTAATTACCTTATTTATTCGATATCGGGCGACATAAAATTTAATGAGTTTTTCATCTCTCCCTTTCTCTTATTATCTTAAAAAAAAAAAAAAAAAAAAAAAAAAAAAAAAAAAAAAAAACGATAAAAAACCACGTTTTACCACACTTAAAAAGACCCGAGGGGTGAACCATCGATTGACACAAGATAAGGAGCTGGACGAAATATCAGAAAAAAAATTACGCCAATCACCGCTGCGGCTATTTCTTCTTCTTGTATATGAGAAAAGATAGAGCAGCAGCAGCAATAGCGACAAAGATACCAATACAAAAAGAAAAAAAAAAGAAGACGGCGGGAGTGAGAGAGAAAGAGAGAGAAAGAGAGAGAGAGGGAGAGAGAGAGGAAGAGAGAGAGATTTTGCTGTGCAGAAAAAGGGTCGTTTCCGGAATTTCGGAGTTTCTCCGAGCAGATTCAGTAGTAGTTACTTCTTCCCTCGTTGGCTCCTGATCGTTTGTCGGACTCTCTCTCTCTCTCTCAGAGATACTCCGGGTCATTCGGTTCTTAGCCGTTCTTGCCTGAGATCTCTGTCCGTTTTTACTTCTTTCTGTCTCTTTTAGTTTATCTCATTTTTTCTCTATCCTGTCAGGGTAACCTCCCCCACTCTTACTGGACACTCAGAATGTTTGTTTGTAGATAAAAACTTCCAATTGCTAGATTCACCGATACCACTTTCCTACATTCACGTAATTTATAAGCAAATTAATATTTGAGAAATGAACTCTGTAAGAAAACAAAATGTAGCCGTGATTTGACACGCAGATACAAATAATCTTCCGTCAATCGTTTGTAAGAAAATATAGTGAAACGGAATATCGTTGAAAGGAGTGAATAACTCAGAAACATAAAATTTGCATTGGCACTTAACACGAAATGAATGAAAGCTTCGGGATTAAGAATTTTCTGAAAATTTTAAAAGGTCCTCCAGTCCTGCAAAATTTCCTTCCAATTTTAATTAGTGTGCGAAAGTTGCGTCCTATTTGTTCGCTATCGCTCGTAGAAACACCTCAACCTCAAAACGTCTGCAAATTTACTTGGCCGTGCGAATTTGTATGTAGAGGCGAAGCGTTGGTCTCCTCCCTTCCAAAGAGATACTTGGAAAGTCCGTACGAGATGGCCGATGTACGTGAACAAGTGGGCGGCGAGAAGTTTTTCGATCGGTTAGCGAAGTCCTTCCCGAACTTTCGAGTCGTTTTTCTTGCAGTTTTATTGGTCCTTTCATTCCTCATTTTTGTTTCGCTTATCTATGCCAAGAGCATAGCCAACCGAATGCAGAAAACAAGCTCTTAAAGCAAAACCTTGTCTAGAGTATTTCTTCTCGTGAATTCGGCGATTCATAATCCTGTCGAATAATACAAATTGCTTCATCTGGGATGATAAAAATAGGAACTTCACATACGGATCTATTATATCTTATCTTTGCGACAATCGATCATTAATAAATGCACTTAATCGTTCATGTAATATATGCGAATCGAGAACATGTAATGATAATTGATTTATTGGGACCGAAAATTGAACAGTGATTTCAATGAAAAATCATTTTTCTTAAACTCGGCAGTTTGCTTTGTTTATTTTAAACGACGTGTAGCTCAACTGTATCACCTTTAAATATCCTTTCTTTTCCAACCTGACATTTTGAGCAAGCTCTCTCTCTCTCTCTCTCTCTCTCTCTCTCTCTCTCTTCTTCACAGACTGAAAACAAATGCAGTAAAGCAATGCTATTCATCATGACCGGATGAGTAGTAAAAGTTTTTGGCGGTAGAGAGTAACTTACATTTTTTCTTATATCTAACATTCGCGTATGTAACACGTAAAAAAATAGACGAACAATTAGATTTGAAAAAATTTATGAATATAAAAGGGAATAAAAAATATTCAGGAAACATATACATTTTTTTATGTCTAAGTTTAATTTTTTATCAACATAAAGCGTTAAACGTTCTAATCGAAATTTAACTTTTCCCCGAAATTATTTCCAAGATCCATATTAATATTGAAAAGGTTTAACGCTAAAAGGACGATCTACTAAGTAGTATTACATTTTTATTTATTATTCCTTGTTAATTATGTTTGTCAATTATGAGATTATGTATTTCGATATTTTGATAAACGGGTAAGAAACATTTTATGATGCATAAATCATTCGGTTAAAATTATTCAATTAATAATTATATAAATTTAAAACTTTTAAATATTTCGAATGTAACTTATTCTTCGCTTACATATAAACTCAATAATCAATCTTTTTTTTTTTTTTTTTTTTTTTTTTTATAAAATTTTTTTTTTTCCTTGAAAATATGTTTAAAAACTTCTTTTGATATAATTATTAATAAAAAGCGATTCACATAAAAATTGAAGCTTAGACATTTTATTTCTTGTAGATAAATTTCATAGACAATTTTTTGTACGCTTGAAGAAATGTAATCTTATTCTTCTTATCGGAAATTTCTAAATTTGTCTCTTATTTCGTCAAGAGAAGGCAACTTTCCTTTTATTATATAAAAACAATAAAAAAAATCTTAAAAAATTCTTTTATCTTTTTTAATAATTATACAAATAATTAGAGATAGATTGTGAAATAAAATTATATAAAATTTATTATAATTACAGTGGAATAACAAATACTCATATTTATGCACGTGCAAGCGCACACACACGCGTACATATATTTATGTATTTACACATACATAAGTGAGATAAGGTAATATATTTCATTTAATAATATTTAACGACGTAGTATTTTATTTCATATATTAATAATATTGAGATTTATTAATACACAAACTAGCAAAATCATTTTAAAACTATAAAATTGTAATCATTATATTATCAGTAAATTTAAAGAGAATATACGAGAAGAATAAATTTGACGATGTCGTTATTAAACGAGTGATAATTTAAAATAATAATATGAATTAATAAAATGTAAAATCTGATCATTTCTCTAATTGAATAATTAAAAACATATTCTTAATAAATCGAAAATATCATTATTTTAGAATAATAATATTGATTATTCAAGCGATATTTTATTCCTGTACATAATATTATGTAAACGGCACCATATTCATAAAAATCAATTTGTCTTTTGTTTCAGGTAAGTGATTTAAACATGTCGCAAGAGATATTCATGCGTAAGTAATTAAAATGAAATAGTCACCAGATTGAAGTTATTGTATGCTGCATTAATCAAAAAGTCTTATAAATTGTTTCTTTGTATTTACGGGATCGTCTTGAGAAATATCCAACACGACTTTTCAACTTGCGTTGTAAATGAGCTCGAGACTAAAAACTATGTTGTATTAAATCGAGACAGACGTTTTATTCTCTCCTTCCTCCACCCCACCCCACCCTCTCACTCCCTCTCTCTCCCTCCCCCTCCCACTCCCACTCCCTCCTACCACCACGGCCTGCCTTATGAGATTGGATGGATAGCCCAATCGCAGCTCAACACAAAATTTAAATTATCCACATAAATCCGAGGGAACTTTGCTATTCATCTTGACTAATCTGCAGTTATCGAACGCTTTCTCAAAAAATACGACACAACGCCGCGAGGTTTCTCTATCTTGCAGCCCGAAAACAAGCGCGTTAGAAAAGGAAAAAGGGTAAACATGGGAAAGGTCGTGAGGTCCGTGGTCTCACATAGCACATAGGAAAGGGTGCAAGGAAAAAACGTTGCCCCGTGCGTTGAAAAAAGGCGGCGTGTCTTATCCAAAACACATTTTCCTCGAAGCTTGTCGCCGGTTGCGCGAGAGTAGATAGTCTCAACCTCACACGCGCTCAGGCTCTTTCATCTTTCTCACACGCACGCGCGGGAGCGCGCGCGCGCACACACACGCTCGCACACGGCAACCTGTCGGCAAGGATCGTGCCGAGATATTTCTCTGTCGGACGCTGCCTACGACGTCGTTACTCTCGAAGGCGCGCTTAGGTATCGTCTTTCCCTTCATCCTCTGCAAACCTGAGAAGTTTTTTTACAGGTGTGGTGCGCCTATCGTACGACTCGTGGATTCTCTTTCTCCTTCGCGTTTTTTCACTTTTTTGCGGTCTAGAGCGGACGCAGCGACTCGAAAATACGACGCTTCGTATATTTTACGCTAAGTACGACGAAACGTTGAAGGATTAACGGGAAGCCATTAGTTTGACGAGCTTCAAGGAGGAGGAAGTTCGGCGGATAGAGCGGTGGTGTTTTGTAATTTTGACCAACCGCTTCTTTCGTACCTGAAAATAATTAGGGAAAAATTATGGAATTATTGAATCGATCGGGGATGAAGGCGAGCTGTGCTTTGCTAGTTGAACTTTTAAATTGCTCAATGATGTAAAATGTCAATTTACAAGATAAAGGCTGAGAAAATCTTAATGTTGGATTGGATGATGATAAGAAAGAAAGGTAAATTATATCGAGATTTTTTTGAAGGTGCTTTTATAAATACGGAATGTTGTTCTTGCGTAATATTTCAATGCACTCGATAAATGCGTACGACACAATTGTTCGCCGACTGCCAGAATAATACGTTACGTCATACTTTTATGTCATCAAATAATGCAAATGCCTGTTTCTTTTTTCATGAAATCGTCAAATTTGTTTGTAAAACAAAAATTGAACTCTCGTGCATATTGTTAGACGATTGTAGCGATTTTAACGTGTAGAAATATAAGCTTTTCGTAAGCTCAATTCCACGGGCACGAATAGGCTTTAAGTATCGTTTCAATCGCTATTTTTCAAAAGCCCACGTTTCCCGTGTTGTTCGACAGACGCTGAAAGTCCGGCGAAAGTTAAACGATGAGTAAGATATTCAGCTTCTTGAAGTTCTTAAAAATACGCTCTACCTGTTATAAGTTATAAAGTACAGTACAGGGGTAAACGAAGTTACTCTTTCGATGTTGAACATCCATAATATTCACTTATTTCGTTAGAAGGATGCATTCCGGTAAATATGATATCGATACTCTACGGTACCTTTGACAAAGTAACTGTTTATATATATATATATATATATATATATATTTTATTTTTTTTTTGTTAACAATTCAACAGCATGTTGTTATCGTTACTATTAATACTTCTTACACTAGTTAGTTCGAAAACTATAAAATAACTTATAATAACAAAAATTGAACACTTTATGTAATATTGCTTGCTCGGTAAAACTTTGGCCTCACAGTTAAGTCAAAAGTTAGTAGTCGGTGAAGTTAGGGGAGCATAATGCACCTTTTAAACCTAAGTATCATCCAAGATAAGATTTAAGTTTTAATAATACATGACATTCAATTAGAGTTAACAAAATTTCTAAAATTCAGAAACAAAAACCGTTGCGCCCTCTCCCGCCGCGCCCGCCGTCCCGAGTTGTAGTCTATAACTTTTATTCGCTCGGAGCAAATTCAAAGTAAAAAAACGTTGTCAGGTGGAAGCTGGGAAACGAATATTTATCGATGCGTTAGGCATTTGGCCGTAAGACGGTCTTATCATAAATAAGCCTCGACTGGGGCCGCGTTCTCGCTACATTGAAATGCAGCGATATTCCGTTCCGGCAGCCGGAAGGAATCACACGAGCATGTATATGTATATATATATATATATATATGTACGCGCACGCGCGTACACACGCACGTAGAGGGAGAGAGAGAGAGAGAGAGAGAGAGAGAGACAAGAGAGGGTGAAGCATGGTGAGTCGGTCGGACGTAATCAAGAACTCGATTACCCCAAAAGCAATAAACGTAACAACCTCTCAAGTTGAGCCATGTCTGACCTCCTTTTTTCCCTCGATAAAAGTCGATCGGCAAGAAAAACTCGACGTTCCATCTTCCACATCACATAATCTGTAACTCGGCAAATCTATTCGAAGAAAAAAGGCCATCGACTCGCTGGTACAGCGCAATGGCCAACTCCGTCCACCCGTCATGACACACATCTCATCTTCGTAGATTCTGTCAACTCCCCTTCATCCATCGAATAAAAATTGGCGGCGCGGGCGGATAGGGCGGCTAGCCGATTGGGTTGATCCGACGGTACATGTTGATGCGGGGGTGGGAGAATGGTGGGGAGGGGTGGGGTGGGGTGGGGTGGATGAGAGGCCGGTGGCTCTGTCTTGGCTAAGGAGATAACCGTGTACGTGACCAATTCCGCGGTTGGCGTCGGCCTCGGCCGCTACCCGGATGGCTCGCCGGCACGTGCAGGTGTTTGTCTTGGAACTTACAATGTGGCGGTCAGCAGCACTTTGCTTACGTGATTGCATTCGTAGACACCGCGTTTCTACCTGCTCCCGGGTAAGTGTATCGTGTCGTGTGATAAGCCGCACCTAAGATTCCCACCCTTATAAAATTAGCCTTGGGCCGTTGGCTACGCGAGGATGATTATGGCGTTCGGCCTTCATTTTTCGTTCCCCACGCGAGGGGCGAGTTTGACACCACGAAAGCGGGGGAGAGTCTGGGCGCGTTCGCCTTGAATTCGGAAGGATGAGATTAACGATGGAAGTCGCGTTTGGGATTCCGTATTTGGGAAAGGAGCGTAGGGTGTTCTTCATTGTGACAGAGAATATATTGCATTAGGAAATGAGAAAATGTATTCGATGAGTGGTACATGATAAACCCATGCCGAGATTTATTTGATACCGCAGATGGTAGCGTTCGCGCGACATTGGACTTTGATCTACGCTTTTATTTATTTATTTTTTATATTATATTTGTGTTCGTGTTTAGGTGAATTGTATTATTATATCAAGTGCTCGCTAGTGTGCCGAGTTGAGATGCCGAGTAGCCGTAGGTATTGTGAGACACGATTTTATTGTGCAGAGGGTTTTCGTCGTTAGGATCGACGATTATCATCCTGTCAATGTTCGTAAATAATTTACAATTAACTTTACATGTTTGACGTAAAGAGCGAATATACTATAAAGCAGTATTTATAAATAAGTTAGGAAGATTAGTTATTGGGATATAAAAAGAGGTCGAGAATTCTTCATTGTTTGGTAAGGAAATGTGTCTGTAAGGAAATCTATCTATCCATCATTTACCTGAAAATACTATACAACAAGGCAGCCATTACCATTTTATTGCCTATTTAAAAGAATTTTTAGCATCGTGAGTGTTATGGTGTTTCGGCTGTACCTATAAAAACATTCCATATTTTATATATTAATTATATGTCTTTTTTTCTACTTTATTTTCCTTATTTTGTCAGTTCTTTTACTTAAAGTATCAAAGCTCCATTAATCAAGTTTGTAACGATTGTCATATAAAGTAATAGTAGATGGGCAACTTTTTACAATGCGTGAATTCATTATTAATATTCATTAAAGATTCAGTTTTACCGTGAAAATATGTGACATCGTATGACATTTGACAGTAGTGTTGTCGATGAATCAGCTTCAGAGAGACGGTGAGCGAGAGAAAGAGAGAGAGAGAGAGAGAGAGAGAGAGAGAGAGAGAGAGAGAGAGAGAAAGAGAGAGATAGAGAGAGAAAGAGAGAGATAGAGAGAGAAAGAGAGTGAGGGGGGGGGGATTACTTTAAATTCATTATAGTGTGAACTTTATGAATGGATATGAATTTAGTCTTCCGTACAATATACTTTATGTCTCGCTGTACTAATTTCAGCGTACTACATAAAGCAATGATTAATCTTCGCTGCACAGGGAAAAAGAGCTTCCGAGGTTTATTGATCATGTAATTCTCTCCCCCGTGCTCCTTTTCTTATATTCATTTTTCCCCTATTTATTTACTCTGTTTGTCTCTTTTCCCCCCACGTACTTTCACGTGCCTCTGTCTCTGTGGACTCCTATCTCCTGCTTTTGCTCCGTATGTATTTCTCTGTATTTATTCTCTTCCCTTTCCTCTCTCTCTCTCTCTCTCTCTCTCTCTCTCCCTTCCCCTCTCAATGCCATTGCTACGTATCGTTACCCTTTATTCTCTATTTGTCTGTTCATTTTTACAATCGTTATTAACTTTATTTATTTAGTGCTAGTGAAATTTGTAGTACGTTAAATTTATATTCTCATTTTAATAAATTTTTTTTTTTTTTTTTTTTTTTTGTATCACAAGTTATTAAGAAAATTACATATGAATTAAAAATGGCTAAGAATGGTCCACCATTTTTTATATATGTGGGTGTGGGGAGGGGTGGATTTTATAGCATAGCTTTTATGTTTATATTAAAGTGTTCATCCGAATATGTACTTTCGAAAAATCGGAATTATTTACAATAATGACAGTTTTAATCTAGACAATCATGACGATGACGATGAACGTATATGGATTAATTAACAAATGATTATACAGTTGTTCCATAATAGACTAATTTTGTGGGAAAACTTTTTCAACCGTTAAATTAAAAAAACAAGATGGATAAAGAAAGTATGACTGGGAGCTACGAAAGCCAGAGTCATATCGGGCTCTACGTTAGGATGATCTTGAATATCGCATTTACGACATTTGAGTGAAAAAATAATGAAAAGTTCGATAAAATAAATGCCTCGTTTAACGTCGTACTTTATTCTTACTACACACGCGCGAGCGCGCACACACAAAACCCAAAGACAAACACAAACCCACGAGTGCGCGCGTGAATACACGGGGCCAATCGTGCCCGGACGTGCAATTCCAACCGCACGTTTTTCTCCGCAAGCAACAGTACAGCGCCGCCTGCCCCCCCCCCGGGCCCTCTCTTACCCCACCGTGCTCGGAGATCGCGCGACGACGACAACGGCGACGAGGACAAGAACAATGCGGAGCGAACGCCACGGGGACGAAGGGAGCGTGAGAAAGTATGGAAGGCCTCGGGGTTCGCCCGTAACGCCGCTGGCTTGCTTTTTGCCCGGATGCCGTCGCGACGCGACGCCTCGCTCGCGGATCGCGGAATGCGCTGATTAATTGCAGCCGATACGAGGAAGACTCATTAGCCCGGGGTCGTCTCTCCCATCAGGTTCGACGGGAGTCGCAAAACGTGCGAGGGCCTACCGGGCCT
>NW_011948428.1:1041369-1077812 GCF_000503995.2 Ceratosolen solmsi marchali
GTGGCTGGCGTGCTCTTGGCAATTTTTGAGACGGTCGATTTGCCAAAACGAGGGCCATTTATTACCGAGGGACTCGCCGATATTAATAGCGCTCCTCGAAAGTAGGGAAACGATGTTGAAAAATTTTTGTATTTTAATAACTTATTTCGGGTAATGGGGTTATTTAATTTAAGCCACGGATCCTGGAATATGAAGAATCGCGTTAGCTAGGGGCTGTTTAGATGATTTTAATATATACATCTCAGGGGCTTTTGTTCTTTATGAAATTGTTAATAAGCCGGTCTAATTCCCTCTTTAACAAACTTACGGAGCGAGCATTCTCATCTATAAATCACCTTGTTAAAAAGTAAGGACTGCACACGATTGACGGATATTTAAATTTCACTGCCGTCGTCCTCGTCCCCTTTCCCCTGCCAAAGAAAAAACTTGGCTGTAATTTCTCAAATGTTCCTTCTATCCATTCCCCCCCCCCCATCCCCCTCTCATTCACACACACACACACACACACGCACGCACGCACGCACACACAGATACACACACAGATGCACACGCGCGCACTCACCCATCAGTTGTCTATGGGTATGAAGATAAACAAGCCCAATACTGTTCTAAAGACGGTCGCGCGACAGCGACGCGACCTCCCGAGTATTTTAATTTCATTTGTCCGGCGTGAAAAATGGAGGGCCCCTTGGAAAAGTATGAACCATCAAGGCAAAAGGGAAAGTGATAGGGCGAGTTTGAAGGTTGTTGCGGGACAAGGAACATGAAGGCGTCTCCGACCCTCCGCTTGACTACGGCGATCGATATTACGCGACTGCCAGTGCTCGGGCGGGAGGACGTGGAGGAGGATGAAGAGGACGACGGCAGACTTTCCAAGAGGAAATTTCGCTCTGGCGAAGGTCGTTGATTTCGGCGAGGAGAGAGGGATAAAGAGAGATAGATTGAGATAAATAAAGCGCGCGCGCGAGAGTTAGAGACAGAGAGAGAGAGAGAGAGAGAGTGTGTGTGTGTGTGTAGGTATACAGGATTGACGGTTCTGACGTGTTTTCTTTGTACGTTTTCTCGTTTTTCCGAGGGGAACTTCTTCGTGGGAAATATTATTTATTTCATCGCAAGAGAGATGCTCTCTTATATTTATTATACGCGTTTGCTGCGGAGTTCGTTATATTCAAATTAATGGTCGTTCTTGTCCCTTATTTATAAGAGATTTTTTCTATAAATTTAGTATTTGCATATTTTAAAATTTTTTTAAATAAGTAGTATCGATACAACCAAACAACTGTTTTTTTTTTTTTTTTTTTTTTAGATATTTTATATTGGAATATGTCGGTGTATCTTCACTTTTTTTTCTTTTTTTTTCTTTCTTAATTTAATGTTCTTTTAATGCAGTAAAATGTGCGGGCTCTTTTATTAAATATGAATCAATAAAAAATTCATGAAATATTGGGTAAAAGGTAAGATTAAAAAAAAAAAAATTATTTAACGTTAGTTTGAATAAATTGGTTCGTCTATGCTTCAATTAATATAAAAGCTGCTTACTATAAATGATAATTATTCAATATTTTAATCGTAATAAAGTATTTCTCTCCCGTAAAGCCAAGTTATAAGATCCTTATAATAGTGGGGAAATATATAAGATTATGCGACTCTTAAAATAATTTTCTCATTCTTACATTATTATGTATAATAAATATCTAATAAATATTGTCGAAAGTGTAATAAAAATATCAAATAATACATTATTCTTAAAGTACGAAGAAATTCATTCTATATTCCATTTACAGGCTTGAGGAACGCTTAAAAATATTATTGACCCAAATAAAATGTTTATCCACCAAATGAGCGTATTATTGCGTAAGAAATAATCAAACATTACCACGGAATATTATTAAATTATTTACCTTACTTTTAATTTATAATAATGAAAATCAAGATTGTCCTGGTCATAGAAAATGCATGTTCACATGGATATCCGAGCATGTGCCGTCCTATACATATACTTTTAATAATTAAAGTTCCTTTCGTATCAAGCGAAGGCTTTCACTATTAAATGCTTTTTCTCCTTATAGATATTAACTATAGTATGGCAAAGTTACGAACAGTAATAAAAAAAAAAATATATATATATATTAACAGAATTTAATTAAAAAGTATATTTTATAATGAATTTAGTTTTCAAAGTGCCAACGAATCGTTTTTCAATTTACGCCTATTACGCCTAACGCATGCTAATTATTAATACTTGAAACAGCGACGCCCAATACCAATGTATCATATGCTAAGAGAGAAAAAAAATATCATAATAATAATTTAATAATGTAAATAGTAAGCCCCTGAAAGTGCCTTAGAAGAACCCATTTACGAAATATATTGCAATTGCGTTGGTGCTCTCGTGACAATTATTATCAGACATCGTCGACGACCTCGTCATCACCCTCGATGTAACATGGAGGCGTCTTACGATGAATTGACCGACGACTGGATGAAGAATATGACTTCTTGTCAAGGAATCCTTAAGTACTTGAGCGCGATTGTCCATAGGACAGGCCTTCTGCTTATTTAGCCCCGTTCAGTCGAGTAGGAACTTCATATCGAAGAGTTATCTTCGTCCTCGCTTTTCTTTCTCCAATTCTTAGTAACGAAAGCCAATAAACGAAGAACTGGCGCCTCTTGCATGCATTTTAATGAAAGTGCTCAAGGTACTTTCTCCCTTCGCGCGTGGCTGAAGCGTCCTTTCCAGCATCATCAGGGGGACCTCCTTCTTTTACGATCTCATAAATTCGACGAACGTTGCTTAATGCGAGATAAAGAATTTTTTTATGTATAATCGTTACAATGTCATTGAAATATTATGATCCACTAGATGTACATGCACGTGTGCGTGTGCGTACGTACGTACATGCGCCTACACTATCTTATTCCGGGCAGGGAAACAGCAAATATGTTGCAATTTCAGTAAAAGTAGACAGGCGGGCGACTTTGCTTGAAGTCGTGAACGCGGCTTTTCACGTCGTGACACATTGAAAAATCATTTTCACATCATTGCGCGAGTCACGTAGCGCAGCCGCTTACACGTACAAATTGAATAAGAAACGATATTACATGGAGTTAAACGCGAGCGGTTCCCACAAGCGCGGCGCATTCTTTATCACATTTCCAAGGACTCGGAGGGAGACAGGAGCAGTCGAGAAAATAGATCGGTCACGCGTCATTGACGCGCGCAGTTTCGTTCGGTCGGCCGATTCACCTGCGACTTATGATTTTCGCGAGTTTTAGACTCTCCGCTCGGGAATCGCGAAAGGTGGCACGGAGGGTGGGGATGGAGAGCGGAAGCCTCCTTAACGCGAGCCGCACGTGTTGAAGCTCGCCGCCGGGATTTTACCAGGGCGCTGAAAGCTTTACGCGCTCGCTTATTTTCGTTAAGCGCGTTTAATGGTTGCTCCCTTCGGATGCCCTTTACGATCGAACGCGGCGCAAGTCGATGGAAAGCTAAGCACGAATCCAAGCTCCCGAGACTCTTTAAAGATGAAAGAACGGTGCAGCTGATGGATGACGTGGCTCGGTCGATGCCGACATCGTTCTCCTGCCTCCCCTCCTACACTTTCTTCACTTTCGCCACCACATACCTTTCCGCTAATGCTCTCCAAGTCGCACGACCCCCCCCCCCCAGACCGTTTTTAACTTCTAGGCCATTTTATACTGCATGGCTAGTAGATTTATTCGGCGTACGGATTTAATAATATGAGAAAATTATCGAGCGTCGAGAGATATGGGCAAGTGCATCGCTTTAAGTAGACGTCACTTTATTAAATATTTAAGCAACTCCGCGAGAGTTTCTTGCCGTGCATTATCAATATTTGGTCAGAAATGATCGAGCGGCTCTAATAGTATTCACAAATAATCTAAATATAATCGGCCCCTGGGATCTACTTCACTTGGCTTCTATAAAAGTCGCTCACGTACGAATGACACAGCCAAACAATTCCATTGGAACAAAACAGTTGGAAAATCTCCGGATGTGTATCTGCCATTATTTTATTCATTACTAACGAGAGGATTTGATTGCTCGTTGAACTTTATAAATAAATATCCTTTAGAGACTGATGGTACGATGTGAATCCAGTGCGGAGGATAATTTGTAACTCATCGTTATTAATATGGAATTAATTTGTCTCCCCGGCGATTATGAAATTAACTATAAATAGGCTCCGATCCGTAAATAGGACACTGTACTCAATTCACTGACTCCTTCAATGATGACGAACTCTCTTTATTTATCCGAATAACGGGAGTCGTTTTGCATTATGCAGGCGTACGCGTCATTGCGTGGAATCGTCATTGTTTGCAAGGTCGTTCCCGACGAAGTTCCAATAGAAAGAAAATGCGCAACGACGCGACTCGTATTAGCCTCGCAAAAACGCGGATGTCTATGGAGGCGCACGAAGAACGCTGGAGTGGGTAAACCGGGTGGTGCGCGTCGTGAAGTTTATCGATTCGGTGAGACAGATGGAGAGAGAAAAAGGAGGGGGGGGAGGGGCAGCGAAAGAGAGAGTGAGTGAGCGAGTGAGTGGCGACGTTGTGGGGTGGTGGAAAGAGCTGCGGAGATATTGGAACCACGGCGTACGAATTCGACGAACAATTTACATAACCTAACTCAATTCGATTTCAATCTTCCGTTCAATACGCTGACTTGCGCGCGCGTGAGCGTGAGCGAGTGAGAGAGAGAGAGAGAGAGAGAGACAGACGGAAATACGAGTCAAGCGGAAAAGGAATAAGGGATGCAACGTGCCAGGAGAATACGCCGATGGCTGCTAAGGACGAGCGAAGGGAAGATATTTCAAAAGCCGCGGAATTCCGCGAGTTCAATGCTTATTCGATTAATCTAATTTTATTAAAGATTTTATAGAAGGTATATAGCAAAAAGCAAGAGATAGAGTGTGTGTGTGTGCACGCGCGCGCGCTTGTGTCGGAGAGAGAAAGGATTCGTTTAATGGGTTACGGGGTAAATAATTTTTCCGGGACATTTATTGAAATGGAAAATTATCGTGAATTCGAAATTAATGAACGCGACTGTCCATGCCAATGTCTTATTAACTCTTTATCCACAAAATTGTTGATCCCTTGAAATATATGAAAAAATTTAGGCGAATAGTAATTAGTATATTTTATTACCAAACAAAATACTACCTACGGTATTCAATTGTACATTCAGGAAATTATTATTAATATTGCGTTTCAGCGTGCAGTCGGGACAAAAAGTCCAAATTAAATTAAAACTCGCTATTTACTAATCATTAATCAACATGGGTGCACGTAGTAATTAGAGAGAGAGAGAGAGAGAGAGACAGACAGACAGACTGAGTAAGTGTGAGATCGCGAGGGAAAGGCGGGAGGGGGAGGGGGGGGCAAAATTATTTACCAAGGGTGAAATGTGTACTCCAATGAACAGACATAACGGATTATAGAAGCAAATTAGTTTAAATAAATTAAGATGTAAGATAATGCTAAATGAGTATAATAAATAGACTTAGTCATCTTACTTTTGAATTATGTGCACTAGTTTTACAAATATGCTAACTTTGCGTTAATTACGTAATAGCTTTTATCCGTTAGAATGTAATAATCTGAAGAATAACCAAAGCGCGTGGGTAACGATTAGAAATTAAATTAGAAATCTTATTGAGAAAATTAATTTTCAAGGAAAACGAATCCTGCCTCATTACGCTAATTTTCGCCTCAAGAATGCGCCTCCTCAATCTCAGCCTTCACCACCAAGGCGAAAACAAAGCAAAGACTAATTTCCCATTAAGTAACTTGGGAATTTTGATAATTGCCACCCCCCCTTCTCAAGCCCATACTTGCACGCGACTGACAATTATTTCTTCAATCACGAGTGTCATCTACGTGGGTGCGCGAGACAAGTGTTGTGGCGAGGTTTCCTTTACAAGTTCACCCAAGCAACAATATGCATAAGAGAGAAAAAAAAGGCACACGGGGGGGGGGGGGCCAGAGAGCGATGACAAATGCACCCGAAGATTCCCCAAAAGCGGCTTCCGGCTGCGCAAAGTCGTTAAGGCCCGACTCGCCGCCGCCGCCGCCGCCGCCACCGCCACCACCGCCGCCTTAGTCAAGTGCGAACGTTCCCTGGCTAATATCGCGCCTCGTAAATTACCGACTCCTGTCAGCGTCTCTACGACTCCTCCTCACTCCGCTACCTCCCCCTCCACCTAATTATCGCTCTCAACCGTCAACGATCCCGGCTGCGACGCCCGCTTTTTATTGTCGATGGCATTTGATCACAAGGTGATCCTTACTAATCCCCCCCCCGCGACATTATTACGAGAGGCTCATTGAGCTTTACGCGAACAATGCCACAGGCGTTCGATATTTTTGTCACCTTATTTTATGTTCATTGCATATTATGCTAATGGTGACAAGTGCCTCTCTTCTTCTTTTATGCCTGCCGTTCTTTACTGATTATTGCGCGCGAATGGAGATAAACTGACGGTGTTGGCGGTATTTTACGCGCAGGCGGACAAATTTTTTTCTTCCCTCCATCGATGAAAAGGCTTTTTATCTATTTTATTACCTTTGTTTAATACCGAAGTATTTTTCTTTAAATGTTTTATCCCGCGTGGCTTTCGTGAAATCCTCTTAGTGGAATAAATAGCCGATTTCTAAAATCATTTTTCTTTATTAAAACGGTTAAGCGTAAAATACTTGTTTAATTAATATTTTCGGTTCTCGTGCAACGAAATGCATTTCATTTGATGTTTAATTCCACGATACAACGAACTCGCGGATTCCAGCGTTTTATCCTTTAATTTGCATCGGTCATAAATTATGTTTATTTTGTATCGAACGTGTCCTATGACGCTTTGATTTTTCATTCTGTCTTGTTGCTTTCGCAAAAGTTGAAAAATGCCGGCGCTGAATTTGAAAAATGAACTCGGTATTGTTTCAGTAATTTGAGAAGCACGCGAGAGAAATAGACTCGGTATTTTTAACATTTGAGATGGATTAAGGTGGTAAACCTGTTTCGGTACGCAATATAAATAATGTGCTGTGTTCTTTTACATTTTGCTTTTATGTTTTTTTTTCCTCAACTCCCGTGGGTACTGTTTAACATACATTAATGGAATTTACGACTCTATCGATTGACACTTATCTTCAAATTATTTTAAAATCGCGTGTAAATCTGAGGCTTTGAGATAAAAATACGATATTAAATTGTCTTTTAAATATCTAGGATCTCAAAATGATTAAAAACGAATGTATCCAATGTTAATGAGCACGAGGCTCAGTATGTCCTATGTATGTTCAATCTTTGTTAAACGAAACATCCACAAAAAAATATGATAATTTCTTATTTCCCGACTAACACGCTATACATACTTATTAAATTATGATAATCAGTCACGTTGACAGACAAATTAACCTAGAAAACACAACAAATCGCTAAGTGTTCCAGAAAAGAAGAATTGGTTCGTTTAACACGAGGCATTCAAAAATAGAGTCGATATTTTCGCAGACTTTTCAATTTAGTAATTTAGACGTCTGTTCTTGGGAAGAAAGAAAAAGCGAGAGAGATTAGAAAAAGATTAAAAGTCCACGAAATGCCGTCGTGGTATTTTTCAATTAGATCCCGAGAAGTCATTCCGCCCAGTCGCGCCTGCTAAACACCTTCAAGCGTAACACGTCAAGTTACGTGCGACGTCAACGTCGACGACGACAACTACGACAACTACGACAACGACGACAACTATGACGACAATGACGACGACAACGACGACGACAACGACGACGACAAAGACAACGACGACGACAACGACGACGACAACGACGACAACGACGACGACAACTACGATGACAACGACGACGACGACCACGACGACCACGAGAACAACGATGACGAGGAGACGACGACAACAACACAACGACAACAATGACACGACTAAGACGACAACGAATAAGAACGACGATGGCTCCTCCCACTTTCCTCTCGTTATCTCCTTACGCACGCAATACACACGCAATACACGCGCGCGCGCGCGCGCGCACAGAGCTCTTTTTTCCGTATGTCATTATATACCATCATTCCTTTGCCCTATGCCTTTTGCATTTTCTTTCAAGTTTTTTTATTTGCTTTTACTGTCAGTCTTCAGACAGTACGTAAAAAAGTTTGGATACTGTTACGCGCCGTTTATTTCTTATTTTGAAGTACAATTATTTTAAGCCTAACATTCTGTAGAAATAGCGTAAATAGATTTTGTTCGTATGGCAATGTAATATTGTTTGATGTGAAAGTTAATGTTCGTCTACGGGATATTTTCAATATTATACATCGTTATTACATTTGTATTTACTCATCCATGTACTGCTCTATTTGCATTTTCTCGTGCTAGGTGAAATTTTTATTAAATGTAGAAGCTGTTTATTATGTCTTTTTTATTCTATTTATTATTAACGCTCGTCACACGTAAAATTGTTTAAAACTTACGAGCCTTTGAAAGGTATTGTTGGTTGGTACTTTGTCCCCCATTCACCTGGCCCCATCACCATTATTATGCATTATCACCATTGTATAACTTTGCTCACTCCCATTAAAATTCCAATCTTCTTTATAGTGATAACTTTTTGTTTATTTGCACAGCAATGTATCCCGACGTTAAATAAACATCGAGAGCTTTCGGTATTTGAGATATATCGTAAACCGATATTTGACATATTGAGGCAAGAAAATTTTTTTCATAATTGAAAGAAACATCGATTTGCTCAATTAGTCTCATCCCACTCGTAATCTTTCCTAAAGAGACACTCGATCACGAATAAACTATGTAAGTTGATATTAGCATTATAAGGCATTCAATATTATTTTCATGAAAATCTGCGAGATCCATTTACGTCTTCAAACAAATTATACTGCAAAGTATGCGTACTTGGAAAGTAATTTACATATCACGAAGGCCTCTATTTTAGCCGCGCCGCACCTCGACTCCGCGGCTCACTGCAATTGAAAAAAAAAAGCCGACACGTCAAATTTCACTTAGCCGCTCGAGATTTTAAATACTCGAGGAAAGTCTCGAGATCGGATATGACAAGTTAATTATTCGTTTCCCGTCCACGAGGAGCCCGCACTCCAGAGCCCACAGCAGCACCCAGTCTGTGACGTGTCACTCCCGTGTGAAAATCCCTGCTCTGGCCGCGCAACTCGCTCCACATTTATTTTATTTGTTTTTTTTTTTTTTTGTTTTGTTTTCACGAGCGCGGAAGCCCCAACTAAGCGACCGAGACGCCCGCGTCCAGCCTAAATAAAGACGCGACGGCCTCCGGGCGCTTAATTTGCGAGGGTGTCTCAATCCGAATCCGCAGACATTTAAATGCCGAGTTCCGCGGTCGCAGCGCCAAGTACGCTACACCGCTTAATTAGCACCTCGTGCGTCGTTTCTCCTTTTGCCTCCGAGAGAGAGAGAGAGAGAGAGAGAGAGAGAGAGAGAGAGCTATGGACTCGTTCATCAAAGCGCACGCACTCCCTTTATTTACAGTCGATTATTAACTCTGCCTTAACGCTTGCTACGCTGCTGGAGAAATTTTTAGCTTCGCGTGGAATTACGTTTACGTAGCGGCGAATGGCGTGCCTTTGATAAACTCGTAGTCTATCCAGGATTCGAAGGTCGTGGAATTACGTTTGCCGGGAATGCAATTCTTTATTAATCAAATTAACCGCTTGTGCCACGCAAGCTAAATAAATCCCTCTGCTCATATTGGCTCGTCCCTCGTCGAGAACCTTCTGCTCGCGGGATATATTTTATACAGCGTTTTTAATGTGCCTAATGAACCAGTTTAACCTCTCTTTATTATCAGCTCGCATAAATCAATGTGAAATATTCGGCATGTTTTACATTGGTTTTCGGTCTTGGTTTCTCCTTTTCGTCGAGCCACCCATTAATTCGGTCTTCCGGTAAAATTTACCCGCCACTAAACTGCTCACGTAACCAAATAAATTCAAATTCAATAACAGTAAAGCAAATAAACCTGCGCACGAAAGATAAGCCACGAACGAGACGAGAGGAGCAAAAAACTAGGGAGTCTCGGAAGACGGCAGGAATAAGAGGGAGATGCTGCTATATTTAAACTTGATTTCAGGCAGTTACATTAAGTCTTTTTACAAACGCTAATTATAAATGAATTCTGTGTAAAATGTGCCGCCGCTCATTAAGCTACGTCAGCTATATTATCGCAATTTTATGAAAAATGAGGCTCAAATTTACAACTCGGCAGGGACTTTACAGTGAGGTGGGATTTTATTATGACTTTTTAACTACGTTAATAATGCACGGGAATTGGCGGGAATATTCCCAACTAGAATGGAATTCGCATCTAAGCATCGAGGATCTCGGTAATAAACGTTCTTGACTCAAGTGCCAAACGTTCGTCATCAATCACTACCATCCAAACCAACCTGCAAGATTCTTAAAATCGCACTGTTGCCAATAATAATAATAATAATAGCCAACAGCAACTATCACCCCTCGGCAAGTCCAGGTGTAATCGACAAACTCTTCGGCTCTTTGTGTCGGATAGATCGCTAGATCCGATCGCCAATGGCATAAGCATCGAAGGCGCGAGAATGATCGAACGCGAGTGCGAAAGGGACTAGAAGCTTGGACCAAAGTGAGATGCAAAGTTGTCGCGTGTCGCCAAACTTGGCTGGGGAATGTCCGGAGGCTCGTGACCGAAGCTCAGGTATAGACCGTAACAAATGGTCGTATTTCACGTTGGCGCAAGGCTCAGCTGGCGCGAAGAAGGAGGCGGAGGCGGCGGGTAATGGTGGTGTGGTGGTGGTGCAAGTGACGGTGGAGACGATGCCGATGTTATTCTTTGTTTCTTCCCTGTGCTCGACTGACTATGGTCGTAATTATTATCGTCGGGGATCTAGCGGGAATCGCAGCGGGGCCTGGTTTAGTGGTCCTTGCCTGACTCGTGGTAGATGCGGTGAGATGCTAAATTTCCGACAATATGCCCTCGATTACGGAAATCGAGAGAAAGAGAGAGAGAGAGAGAGAGAGAGAGAGAGAGAGAGAGATCTTTAAAATCAAATCAAAATCTCTTTCGACAAGTGTCTTCTGCGTGTACGATCGAAACGGCTGATTACGTAGCGTGAGAAATGCAAATGATCAGCCGACTTATCGGGAAAGCGACAGTATTGAGAGCGCAGCGGGTCCGTCCAATCTCCATCCTAATGCACAAAGGCTCTTTGGCTTCTTCTCTCGGTCCCACTCCCACTCTACAAACCGTAGACTAAAGAAAGCAAAGAAAAAATGACCCTCGGAGAGTTTGTGAATTTGTGAATTTGAAAAAGTAGGAGGAAACATTCGAGAGGGCTCGATCGCAGGTGTCGCGTGTCGATACACCTTGCGGTTAACACAAAGGCCCAACTCAGCATCGAATTACCTGCGATGCGGCCTAAATGCGTACTCGTTTTAAGGAGTCCTAGAGCAGGAGAAGGAGGACGGCCCCGGAGATGCACGGACTGCACTTCTGTCCATTTCATCGGAGCGTGACGCGGGCCATTCGCCCATTGGGACCTTCTTCGCCTCCCTTTAACCACACCGATACACGCATTTGCTCTTTGCTCCATTTCGGCTAATGGGGTAATAATCGAGTGACAGCGGCGACGTGGGGAGGGGCAAGAGTCGGTAGGTGGGTGGTGGTGGTACAGAGGTCGTTATGAGCCGGCGATCTATTTTTGGATGAGACCCACCGCCCCCGCCCTCTCTCTCTCTCTCTCTCTCTCTCTCTCTCTCTCTCTCGCTGGCATTACGCACTTTATTTAATGCCTCAAGGATTTACATTTAATAGAATGACGAAGAATATGGTAAGCGAACGCAAAAGCATATAGAAAGATCTCATCAGCGCTTACCTGTCGTAGGCTACCTACGGCATCTACTCACACATAGACCATTATATGCACCGTTAACATTACTTTCTATCGCGACTCCCCTCCCCTCCTCCTCCTCCTCCTTCTCCTCCTAATTTTATAACGGGCTTTAAGGCTGCGATTCTTATAAATTCATTTTTATAAAATTTCCATCCAACATTTTTATATTTCTCATATATTTACGTATTTTATGATTTTTTATCTCCCGACGTGCACGAATATTTTCATGATAAAGGATAAATTTTTAAAGCACCACTGCGCATTACATAAATTAATGTTGCGCTTACATACGACGCACGTGTAACGTATGCAGCGCGCACAATCGTACTCGCGTATCGGGCATTTTCTCCCCGGACAATGATGGTGTCTCACAGCTTAATAATGTCCCATTATTGTGCTCGTCCTCGAGAAACGAGAGGGTGGGAGTTTCGCGAATCTTCGAATAACTATCCAAAATTAATCCGCATCTCTAAGACGACAATTTCAATAAAATACAAAAACATAATGCACGCCAACTAATTACTTATTTTACAATGGCTGCTGGTCTTTGTCTCGAAAAATCTGTACGAGAAAATTCGCCGTCAAGCCTTTTGTGCCAACAAAACAAAAGCTACATGCTTTTTAATCGCTCTAATGCACCGCACCGAAAGTTTATCATCATACTCGTCTTTCACCTTACATCAACTCACCAACCCAAGACTCTTTCACCGAGTCCTTCGGCCGCGGATAAACAAATGCGCCGTATGCACGCATTCGCCTCATCGTGCATTTACCCGCGATTTTTCCCTCGGTAACTCTCCGCCGACCAAACCACATCCACTGCAAACTCCAGCACTTAAGACACGCCGTCTTTATTTATCTAGTGTCCGTTGCCTGGAGTTCGTGCTCGGCCGAGAGATCCTTTTGGGTGAGCGGCGCCGGGGCTTATTCGGTCCGTATCGCGCGCCACCTCCGATCAGATAAAACCCCCACCGTAATTTCACTTTATGATCTATCGCCTGTTTCGCTCGTGCCTCGAATTTTGGATACAATGCAAAAATAATACGGGCAAAATGTAGCGAGGGGGTGGGTGGGGTGGGGCGGTAAGGGTGACGTTGCGGGTTAAATCTAACAGTATTTCGCACTCGACTCTGGCTTATAAAATTAATTTTAACGGCCGTTGGTTGGAGGATTGTTAAATGTTCACCAAATCCTTAGCCACAATGTCCGCGCACTTGGTGAACAGTCTTACGGCATTTCCCACCCGCATTGACGAACGCTGACACGGCCATTGTTATTCGCGTTTTATTGAAGTATTTAACCGGGCGTTTTGTTTACAGAATTTCTGCACGCGCCTGAAATAAAATATATGCGATTTTATGTCCTTTCGCGTATGCGGATAAGGTCGGGTGGGTCTGTTCCTAGTCGGTTTTACGCCTCCTCGATCGAGCGCATATTTCTCAAGTTTAATTTATTATTTATCAGCGATAAATAAATCGCTCGCACTTTATTACGTGATAAATTAAGCTTTTTTACAAGGCACGCGTTTTTCCAAAAATTTTGATAATTTATAGTTTTCAAAGAGTATTATTATCGTATCAATTGCACGTCATCGTACCGAGAATATGTATTACTTTCCGCTATGCGTAGGTTTATTTAAGTTCGAAAGGTTTGCCTCATTTATTTCCTAGGACGCGAGGACGTCATTACGTATGCTTTTTAATGTAAAAGTAAAGACTAACGAGCGTAAATAAGAAGTATATTGATAAGTCGAAGCGGTAAAAGTTTTTCCTATGTCAATGTTGGTGTAAAACCTTACATACAATGTAATGTCGATGAATGTAGTTAGGCGTAGCAACGAATCGTATGAGATCGCTAAACGCCATGGAAAAGACATATCGCACACTTTCACTAATCCTCCCAACGACTTTGTGGTCAATCGTCCGGTGCTCGTTCGACTCCAACGACAACAACAACAACAACAACAACAACAACAACAACAACAACAACAACAACAACAACAACAACAACAACAACAACAACAACAACAACAACAACAACAACAACAACAACAACAGCAGCAGCAGCAGCAACAACAACAACAACAATAATAATAAACGTAAGAGGGCAGAAAGGGTAAGAAAGAGGAAGCGAGGACTCGAGCAACACTCCCGTAAATCATCGACCGCGGATCGTTCGACAAAGAGTCTTTATCGTGTGGTGATGGCGATAAATCAACTGCTCTCTCTCTCTCTCTCTCTCTCTATCTATCTATCTTTTCTCAGTTCATCCACCGGAATCCCGGATTCACACGCGCCTCGACGAAGAAGTTGGCGTTTTTCTTTCGCCCCGCGTGCATACACATAAGCGAGCACGCATTACGACGTGATTCATATAAGGATGAGATTCACCGCGGGAATTCTTCCTCATTCGTAGTGTCTTCGCATCGAGGAGCGATAAATTTCAAATAATTCGCGCCTGCGTATCTACCTTTTCGTCCCTCCCCCGTTTCTTCCCGCCTTTCTTTTATTTTCCACGTCCCCCGCTTCTTCCCGTCGCGTCGAGCCTTATTTATTTATTCATTGTGTTATAAGTGAACTATATTGGAATTTATGCGCCCGTGGATACAATCGCTTTTATACGTCGATTCCGCTTTTTTGCACCCCCCCCCCCCCCCCCACGCACATACACCCCGCACCGAACATACGCCGTTTATAGAGCGCCCGATGGCTATCGAAATGGTGGTATACATTTTGAATAATTTGCGCTCGCGGCTTTTTGAAGTTTTCCGATGCTGTGGACTCGGTTTATTTACACTTTGCATTCTGAAATCTTGCCGCTCGCTTGATTTTTTTTTTTTTTTTTTTTTTTTTTTTTTTTTATGCAATATACTCGAAAGCATTAAATATGCTATTATTTCATTATTATTTTTTATTTCCATTGACTTGGTAATTTATTGCTATTCGGCGTAATATAAGCCCGAGCATTTGCATCGCTTGGATAATATATTTATTTTTATATGTGTTTTGGCGCGTATACGTACGCATACGTGGAAGCGTATAATGCGCCGTTTTAATGGAATTTCGAAAAGACTATTTAAACAATCGTCGATGCTTTTAAATTATAATTAAGAAACTTGTGCGTGTATATGTAAAGCTCTTTAAAAAGATATTCCACAATGACTATTAATGTAGGATAGAAGCGATAATATTAATAGTTCTTGCCGAGAGTTATATTTGTTTAGGGACATTATACGGATAGTGACTGTCAGCGTTCGCACTGCTCGTTTATTCCTTACGATTTATGAGCTATGAAAGTTGAAGTAAGAAATTTCATCTCAAGATGCATTCGATTCTAGGTGCAAAATCAAATGCTTATCATCGGGATTCGAATAGAAATTTTCAGATAATTTTTCGTCTAAATTTTCTAAAGTCCACGGAGTTTACGAAATACAAAAAATAATAATAATAATAAAAAAAAATAAATAAAGAAAAAAAAGCGATAGGCCGCTAAAACAGTCGCATTATAGAAGGTCAAAAGTCAGAAGCGAGCAGAAGAAGAGAAAGGACATTTGACCGATAACGATGGGACGTCATTGTCAACGAACGAGCACTTCGACGTTTCCTTTTTTTCCAGCCTTCTTTCCTTTTTCACGTCCTTCCTATTTTAATCACTTTTTTTTTTTTTTTTTTTTTTTTTTTTGAGCTCAAAGTATCCCCGGTCGGGCGTGTGTTTTACTTAGATACCGTTCCCTTCGCCTTTTTCCTTTTTCCTTTCTCTTCTCTCTCTCTCTCTCTCTCTCTCTCTCTCTCTCTCTCTTTTTTTTTGTTATTTATTTTCTTTTTTTTCTTTTTTGCTCTAGCGCCCGAAAAAAGCAAAGTGACTTTTTCTTATTTTTCCGGATGGAGGCGCGCCACAGTTTTTCCGTTACTTCGTCGAGTGCGGTGACAGGTGATGCGCTTGAAATTGAGTGGGTCGCGAGGGGTAAAGTGGGATTCCGAAATCTCCTTATTTTCGTCCGACGTGCGCACTTTACGCGTTTAATTAAGAGCAATGACAAGTCGCGGAGGACAGGGAGTGAGAATAGAAGGGGGAGGGGGCGAGCTGAAGGGCGGTGAAATGGACGGCGATAAGCTCTATTTTCGACACTGGGGGTCTGTCTTTTCAAATAAATGCGTGGGTTTTGCTATTCCTGGTGGTTCTTTACAGAGGCGCTAATTTACCCAGATTGCGCTTAACTACAGAAAATATGGTTTGAGATTGCGCAGTCGGCTTGAAGGAGATTAATTAAATTCTTTTAGGTTGAAAAAACTGCTTAACATACGATCCTTAAAATACAATGTTTAATATAGATATGCAGTGTCAAGTGGCATTATCTCGGAAACATATCTTCGAAAAAATATCAAAATCATTTATTTATAAGGTAAGCGAGGGTGATCATAAATGCTCGGCTCAATCATTTATCAAAACGATACAGCCAAGTACGTTATAGATTAATTATCTGTTTTCGAGCCACTAATGATGCTTCAGACTCTATGTTTCACTTTTAACGTACACAGTTGAGCCAACCATTAGCAACTAGATAAGTTGGAACTAGGAAATAAGAATGACAGAGGCAAAAAACCACTCGTGTACACGTAACCCTACAAATACAGCAGCCAGAGAAAAACACAGCCCTCGAATAACCCCCAGAAACCACGTTAATTCTCCTTAAATCATTTATCTCCTTGTTCTTACATGGCATGCGCCTATTCAGCTTCGTGAGCTCGCGTGGGCCCGGCCATTCCCGCTAAAATATAAGAAAAAAACGTCGACACGAGAAACCGGGTAGCGCGAACGGTGGCGTGGGATGGGGTGGAATGGGGCGCCTGTCACTTCTATTACGCCGACTTAATTAATTTCTTGGTCGTTTGAACAAAAAGGAAAAAGCGTCGGATACTAAGGTAGCGGGGTAGAGGAGACGGAGAAGAGGCGAGAAGGGACACGTGGTGTGCACGTGCACTCGGAGCCGCGATCGACCTGACGAAGACGAAGAAAAAGTCGCTGGCTCGGTGACGAGAAATCGATAAATTCTGCAGCGACGAGGTCCACCTCACCCGCCCCACCCCTCCACCGCATCCAGTAAATCGCCAAATAGGTGTGCAATCACGTATGTAGCGGAACGAGATTTACGAGGCACTAATCGTCCTTTTTAAATCCTTTATACATACTTAAGTAGCCAAGGAAACATTGTCCTTCGTTTGCTTGTCGATGAAATTTCGACGGCGAAATTGTTTGCCATGGATAATTATCGCTCACCCCTCGGTCTTCCACGTCCTAACATTATCTACCTACATTTGCGTTATTTATTATTTGGAAAATTTTTCGCGTAATTGATGATTAATGATCGGATCATAATTAGGGTGAAGTTTTTCTTTGCTTGGCAAAAAAAAAAAAAAAAAAAAAAAAAAAAAAAAAAAAATAGAAGGCTAAAGGTTAACTTCCCCGTGAATTATATTTCATCTATAAGAAAAAAAGACTATTTTATGTTTGTAGACTACGCGACACATTTTCCATTATACGATAAGTATTTTTCACAATATATCAGTTATTATAATGATTGGTAGGCATTTAATTTTTTTGTCGAAAGTCATTTCATGTCAAACATTAGTGTTTGACAAATGAGAAATGGCGATAAATCAATCACCTTTCAATAGTCATATTATTATAATTTCATATTCCCGAGTTCGTAAATAGAAGGAAAAAGTGTATAAACTTACGGAAATGAACATTAAATGAGTGACAATAAAAAGTTAATGTAAATTTGTTAAAAATGTAAGGAACGTAACGGTTCTGGAATATAATCACATATATAATTTTCAGGCAGTGTTCCGTCTTTTATGTAAAGTAATTTTGCGAACATTCCGACATTTCTATGAGTAGTTAAAATAAACTTTTATTACAATTACAAAAGCTGCAGGAAAAGGATCATCTGGAACAACAAGTTCTGATTATAGACGCATCTTCACTCGGGACGATTCAACTAAATTTTAATGTAGAAACAAATTGAATGATCCGAGTCTAATCCATATGAAAATATATTTCTGCCAACGGTCTCGCTAGTATTTCGATTCTCCTGAGAATCGAGGAAAGCACATTGTAATATAAAAATCCTACAAGATACTCAAAAACATTATTATATTTTTTCGAACGATAGTCAAAGCATCTTTAACACTCACTTTTAATATTTATATTTTAATTGTATCAATTTTTCTCATTCTCTTTCTCTCTCTTTCTCTCTCTCTCTCTCTCTCTCTCTCTCTATCTCTCTCTCTCTCTCTCTACGGGTGTTCGTTTTCGTCAGATTTCTCTGGTGTAGGCGTAAAACGCACCAGTCGTATAAGCAATGACTCGAAACGACCGAACGTTACTTGCGAATCGTTTCGCAGCAGCTCTTTTTCCACGATCTGCACGAGTACCTCATCCCCCCCCTCTGTATCACACTCTCTCTCTCTCTCTCTCTCTCTCTCTCTCTATCTCTCTCTGTCTCAGTCCCATCCCTGTCTCCTCTTGGCTCCAAAAGAGTTCCCTCTGTCTGGGCGAAACGACTCGTGGAAAAACGAACAGCGTGACATTACGCGTGTAAAAGAAATTCCCCCCTTTGATCCTCCGAATGAAGCATTTTTCACTTTTCCATCCTTCTTGCTCTTTATATTATATATATATATATATCTTTTATTTCGTTTTTCTCCATATGTATAGGAGCATAGAAATGTACTCTTGCATGGGTGAGACATTTTTCGTTTAGAAAAATCTGACTTTTTTTCAGACGTAAACACTATTTAGGGAGAATTTGAGAATAATAAGAGCTTTATGAGCAATACTCTATTTTCTTATGGTTATATGCAAAAATGTCAACACTTTTATTAACAGTCTCGGCTTGGTCGTTCATATTTAGTAATATTGACTGAGTGGCCGTATCAACGAAGAAATACTAAATACGTAATGTATCTCTTCGTTTAAAAAAGAATTGAACTTATTTAGCTTCGACAATTATTTCATACAATTAATTTATTCCGTTACATTTTATTATAAACTTTTTGTAATTTATTTGGTTATTAGTTGGCTAAAACATATTTAAGCGATATCGCACGTAGATTTTTCTTTTATAAATTTAACAGTCTTCATATTGTATTAAACCATCGAGTTTTACATTTTATTTCAACGTGTGCATTTAATTTTAAAATATAAGATCAAATTTAATAATTAACTAACTATACTTGAAAACGACTTCTTCCATCTTCTTCTTTAATGTTGTAAGCAGCACGATTGCTAATTCTCCAAAAACCTACATCTATAAATAAAATTGTAAAATTCATTTGGTAATTAAGATACGAAGTCAAAGGCCTGAAATGGTATTTCTATGTATTTCTTTTTGAATATAAGTTCACAAAGAGATAATTAGAGAGGATTCTTTGAAATTGAAAGATAAAGAACATGAAAAATACTGCTGTAACCTGACGTTCAATGACGGACTAAAATTTTGTTTAAATGTTTTACAAGTTAATTAAATAAATTAGACGATTCATTATTAAATGTAAATACAATACTTTCAACGCCTGGCGGTAACATACTTTTAATTATCATTAGCATAATATGTATCGCGCTGCGTAAAATAAGTGACATTATACTTTCGCATTGGTCAAACGATAATAGAAAATCAAAAAATAAATTATTTCTATTAAAGCTCTTTATATTATGACTAGTTGGCGGCTCTAAAATAGTCTGTTACACGCGAATACCACGTTGGCCCTTTTATCGGCATTTTTTTATAATCTCTCCTCAACACGAACGCGCACAATTATCGAGTCAAGGAATTTGATTAAATCAAGAGGCGGCAAATGCGATAAATATACAACAAAAAACAAAATAAATGAAAAATAAAAAAAACACGAGTTAAGGATCGACAATGTCTCGTAGCCTCGAAAAAGTCCACCAAGTAGGTACTCGGGACATCTGCGCGATAATCTCGCGACCGAGCGACAGTTCGTTTCCCCTTTCCTTAAAGCGCCCCTGAACATTGCCGAGAAGTGGCTCTCATTTAGTTGCGGAATCGCCTCGGTCGAGCAATTTATTACGCATGCGGCCGGTTTCGCGACAGCGAAATCAAAGCGAACGCTCGCCACGAGGTTTCCGCCGGTCGCGGATAAGAGACTTCGACAGTCACCGCCGCGGACTCCGCCTCGAATAATCGAAGGGTAGGTAATTTTAGAGTTTGCGCCGTGGCGGTTTAAAATACACACCTCGGCTGCGCTCGTCGTTCGCTCGTGCCCGTGCGCACACTCCCCCGTTCTTTTACTCCGTGCATGGGCGCGGAAATGTCGTATATCATCGACTTGTGTAAGAGGCGGACGCCCTACAGCCGTCACGTGTGTCTGGCCGCGCGCGTCCGTTCGGCACTGAAAAACTTGTTAACAAGGCTCGAGCGAAAAAAGCTCGGCGCGCGTGCCCTTACCGAAAGGCAGAAACGGCGGGACGGGGAGGGAATTGAGAGGGGGAGGGGGGAGGCTCAATTTTTTCCCCCTTCTTTTACGAATGCGCGTGAAAACTCGTGCCCGCGCATCGTTGTCGGGAATCACACGCGCGCGGACAGCTGTGCCGCCGTCAAAGACTTCCTCGGATATACGAGAATGATGCGAAGAGGTCGCGGGGCCGTGCGAGTCATTCCAGTCATGCGAAACGGGGTCCGGACTGTATTACGAGTACGGCGGCGCTGACAGTGACCGTCAACGAGCCGTGACGTCAGTTTTGCCCTACGTAGGACGAACTTTAATGTTGCTTGCGACGTTGAATTTCCGGGAGCTCGTTTGTTTCGCAGTACACTATTAATGAATTATTGGTCGGATATTTGTCAGCATTTACGAGTGCTCGAGGTCGACTAACGCGAGGCTTGCCGAGCTGCTCCTCGCTGTTTTTGTGCTAAGTTTTCATTCGTTAGTTTGGCAGTAAAAGATGGTACGGCTAGGCAAAGGTGATACATAATGGACTAATGCCTGGCATATATTTTTATACGCTGGCAAATAAGAATGTAAAGGAGATCGTATTTATGTGATATGGTAATAAGATTCACTGGGAGATTTTTTTAACGCAGGAATTATTTCAAATTATGATTATCCTCCGGGATATTAAGTAAGATTGTCGAGCTTGTACAAAAAAATTATATGCCTATATAATGTAAAAATACAGCTGGAGATTCACAAATAAATTAAGAAACTAGATATAATAGATTGTTATTTTATTGATAAAAGAGGAGGCCGTGTACTTTATGTATATCTAAAAGAGTGAGAGAGCACAGCTGGAGGATACGAATAGTTGGGAGAAAGGTGCAGAAGAAAGGGAGACGGAGACGAGACTCCATTGGATAATGAGGAAGTCTTTTATCGTCTTTGAAAAAGGAAGTCATCTGACAGATACCGGCATGCTCTCCCTCCCTCTCCTCCTCCTCCTCCTCCTCTCCTCCTCATCCTCCTCACTAGCTTACATACTCGTTCGGGCGCGCGCGCGCCTGCCCTCTCTCTCTCTCTCTCTCTCTCTCTCTCTCTCTCTCGCTCTCTCTCACTCTGGTTCGCAATCCTTCACCCCTCCACTGCCGCGCTCACTCGATCGCTCTCCATCCCTCTTCGCTACGTGAAGCACCAGCGGGATCTTTAAAATCTTCGAGTGTTTCTCTTTTTTCTCTTTGTGAGCACTTGATGAAAGGAAAAAAGTATAGAAGGACAGCGGCCAGTGTGATTCATACGCTTAGATCAGATCGTATGATAGCTTTTTTGCAATGAAGAATCGTTTCTAGTACCTCCTCGATCGTTGACACTTTTAAAAAGTTAAATAGAAATTCACATTAATATTCGTCCCTCGTCCTATCGAAGGTCACAATAGCAACGGAATTGTTCACATTAGTTGAAATTTTCTATTTAAATTGTTCCATTTTCAAGATTTATAGTTGTGTCGATGAACGAATATAACGTGTATAAGAGATTTCAGTTTTGTCGCGGAATAAGGACGAATGTATTTTATACTATTGTTTAAGCTTTTAAAAGT
The DNA here is from genome assembly GCF_000503995.2 of Ceratosolen solmsi marchali. Classification (NCBI taxonomy): domain Eukaryota; kingdom Metazoa; phylum Arthropoda; class Insecta; order Hymenoptera; family Agaonidae; genus Ceratosolen; species Ceratosolen solmsi. The sequence goes on from NW_011948428.1 coordinate 1,063,367, forward strand.
AATTTCCATTAATTTATGTATGTAAGACAGTGAATTTACTAAGCTTTGCATTATTATAGATTGGCGATTGAAGAAAATTTCCACACACACATACACGCATACACGCGCGCGCTCGTATTGCATAATAATGGAGATAAGGGCTAAACGGAACAAACTGTTATCTATTCGGCACGTTTTGTAAATGACAAAATCCATTTAAGACTATATCTTTACTATATTTTTATACTCCATCAGACAAATCCAAATGGAGTTTATAAATAACGAGATATGAAATCCATTGGCTGGTACGTAATTTCATTAAAAAATTATATTTATCAAAATTAGACTGATAGCTCACATTTATATAAAATTGATGCCCTCCATATTTCTTTCCTGGATCTGCATATTTAATCCATTCTACGCGTTGGCTAACCCTCTTGCTATTACCGGCGGCCTGTAACGGTCTTTCCCCTTCCCCGACGTAACATCCCTTCCCCGTTCCGGTGACCATTAATCACCGCGCCACACAATCGGCTTGATCAAACATCAAATAAGCATGACACGCTATCGGCGAGCGCCACGTAGCTCGCCAATTTGTAATTCGATCACCAATCCACGTCGACGGGTAAATTGGTCGGCGGCGGCGGCGGCGGCGGCGGCAGCGGCAACGGCAGGCATCCCGTCGACGCAAAGTCCTATGTCGACGAAAAATTTCATCCGACGACTCCGTGAGTGCACTCGTTCCCGTGGCTTCGGCGTATTTTCCACTCTACCACTTCACCGGCCTCGTAGCCCCGACATCAATGACACCATTTGCTAAAGAGGCCTCGTCGCTCGGCTATAGCCACCGCCGTCGTCAACCTCGTCGTCCGAGACAAGACTTTGGCGTCCGACGTCACCCCAGGCGCTATCGACCTTATCGGCGCCGACAATCGCCGACCAACTATTGCCCAGCTGGCATTGACGCTAGGAAGAAGGAGGGCACGAGAGAAAGCCGGCAATGTTGTCCCGTGCCCATTAGCACCCCAACAATTAAGCAAAGGACGCTTCCGAGTCGCATAGCGCGGGACATTAACACGATTTCTCAAATACACGTATTGTATGCGCGACTGTCATGGACGACCTCCTCCCGCACTTTAGAGGTGTGCGAGTCATGCTCCTGGCGCTGTATTGGCGACGGGCCGGGTGAGGGGCTACGAACCAGGAGAGACAGACAGGCGCGTTTGATATGTGCTCTCGTATTAGATTAGTGTGTGGAGTTTCACGTTTCTCAAAAGGCTTTTAACGCGATAGGCTTGTCCGTTGGGCGGGCATCCCTGTAGCTTTGTTAACACCTTCTCTCGAACGATGAGAGATACGGCAGGTGATTTTGATACATTAAGCCACATTATCAGCGCACTCGGAGGAACCGAACACCTGGACGTTTTCCTCCCGTCTATACGCCCATACCCACGCGCCCATAAAACGCCTGAGCGTCATGGAGCAGTCGTATGCGCGGCAATATAAGAGAATATTAATAGCTGGTACGGACGAAGGCTGATGTTGAGTTGTATTATGATTGCTTTGCTCAAGCAGTTTGATTTTCTCGATACGTATTGTATTTTTATTATTATTGGATATCTCAATACGTAAATAGTAGTGGGGCTGGGTATCAATGGAATGAGACTTTACTTATGCATCGAGCACGATTTGAATAGGTATTATGATGTTATGGTTAATGTTACATAATAATCGGGACTAAGTGTCGGAATAGAATTAATTTTTCGTTCAAGACTCTTAATTAAAATTTTATCCCACTTTTATGAAAATCTCGTTATGTTGTCACATTTATTTGGCATAATATTATCATCCTTGGCATTTACGCTATTTTAAGCTTTTATAAAAATTACGTAACTCATGTTATATTACCATGGGAATGTACAGTCCGATTATAACGATTAAGCATTATTATATTTTATATTATGAAATTTGTGTTTAATATATTTATTTGCCCGATGCCGGAAAATATTTCATGCAAACTGGACAAAAACTTTGTACGTAGTAGTGCATTGCACGGGTTTCCGTATGTATACGTCGATTGGAAACCCACAAGACACATTTGAATTCAATCACATACGAAATTTACTCTTTTCGCCAAAACCAATATCGCGAGAATCTGCGACTCGACAGTTTAATGTTTACTCAACTGTTACATACGATCGGCAAGAATTTTATTCTATTTTGTAAATTTTATCTTATATAAGATTGAAAGGGATAAAAGAAACGACTAATACGCATACGCGAGGATCTTAAATCGTTCGCAAAATATGTACAGGCTTACTAGTTTTTAAGTATTAGACGGTAATTAAATATCAATCACCCTCACCACACATAATGGCATTTAATTGCTTGATTAATTATGAATGAGAGTAAAGTTTATAGTGGTCTCGCGGATAACCTACTATTACAGATTTAAGAACGTGAAGATGCAATAACAATGTCAATTGACTCTGATGATTTGTTTATGCTGGCTTTAAGAATTAATATGCTGATTATTGAAAGATAATTCATAAACAGGAGATTTGAATGGGTTTGTTCGGGTGGAAAATACTCGAGGCTTGATTTTCAAAATCATTTTAATACGATGACGCAGAAGCAATGGACCTATATAATTACCGAAGCAGTCGGAAAGGCTGTAAAAACATTTTAAAGCGCAGTGAAGTAGCTGAACCATGGACGATTCTCGCATTTTTAACGCGGGTAAACCGAGTTAGCTCACGTCATTGCAAAGAAATAGCATTTTTACCGAATGGCACTTTTACAACAAAATGCTTTCCCGTGATTTTTCCGTTATATAATATAAGTGGACTATGGACGTGCGACTAAGAAAATTCGACGCGCATATAAAGCGTCGTCAACTTGAAAGTACCGAGTGTTGGATGACGAGGTGCTGAAAAAGCAATCGCAGCCATTTATAAATCCAACGACGCATTATCGCCGTCATTCGGAGAGAGGATTCACGATCTTTTAAGTACGAACACGCGTCCATTAAAACGGAATAGTCCTTCGTAACGCCATATCCTCCCTCCCCCTCCTCCTCTCAACCTCTCCCTCACCCTCTCCCTCTCCCTCTCACTATCTATCTATCTTTCCCTCTATTTCGATCTCCATCCCTATCAAGCTATCTTTATCTCTCCCCTTTCCTTAAGCTCACCCCACCTCACCCCTCTTCGCCCACCTGCTCGCTTACTATCCTCTCCACCCCCTTTTTTTCTATATTTATTTCTATCTCTCTCCCCGTCTCTCTGCCTTACTTTATCGCTCTCTCTCTCTCTCTCTCTCTCTCTCTCTCTCTCTCTCTCTCTCTCTCTCGTCATCCCTATTACTACTTCTAAAGAGGTTTTCCGTCCTTTTCCTCTATATATTCCAGTGTCATATTCTATTGTGGTGGTACCGCCTTTTCATTTGTCCGACTAAAGATACTTCATGTTGAAGTACCCTCCTCTTCAAAAAAAGAATATGGGAAGATGAGAAATGTAGTGATGGAAAGAGGAGAAAAGAGAAAATGACTACTTACGTCCGAAATAACCTACCGTACGATAGGAAGTCACTAAAAGAGAAACGAAAAGTTATCTACATGACCATGTGTGCAACGCGTGATTGTCCTTATGGTCGCTTAATCTTACATTATTCCAATGTTCTCCAATGTGTTTCAAAATTCTTCAATCACATTCGCGTAACGCGCTATGTCCACACAAAAGAAGACAACGTTCTTCATACCAAGGTTCACTGTTAAGTTGCACCATTACGAACCAAGGCAATTAATTATAAATCTTGCTAAAAAATGAGAAAAATGGAGAGGCCCAAGGGGCTCGGACATTGGCGTAAACATCGGGCGATTATAGCTAGAATGGAGTGCAAACCAAGCGCACGAACTCGTAAAGCATTATGTTTCGATGGAGGCCCGTACATAAACATCCTTCCACCTCCCACCTCCTCTGTTTATCACCCGCCATCAAAGTGTCCTTTCTTCGTCCATTAAGCGGTCGCGCTCGCAAGCCAAGCCGCGGTTTCGCAAATGCCCATAATATATTAATAGAAATGCCGCGGGCGTTTTCAAAAAGTCGTAATAATAAGGGGAGCGGGTCCCCGAGATTCATGCGCAACAAAGTATGCAATACTTAAGTGCTCGTGTTAGTCCGGGCCACTAACACGAATCCTTATTAAAGTTATCTTGGTCCGAGGGAGAATGAACGAGCGCGCGACACCTACGCGGAGCGTAGAGTCGTTGAGCGTAAGCAATAAGATGACAAGCATTATCAATTTACTGCCGCTGTTCACGCGAATTCTATAAATGCGTGGCGATTTATAACATGCCGGTACTCCGCAGCGAATGACGAGGAACAAAGGCAAAAAAGGGTTGGGGGGGAGGTGGGTCGAGAATGATGTGCGCGCGCGGCTTGCAGCGGATGACGCCCCGGGAGAAAAGTGAGGTTAAGAATGCGTAATGGGCGCCGAGCGGAGCGGCAGCCGCCGTCGCCGCTTCAATTTTGGGATACGCCGGCACTATTCCCCACCCGCCCACGCCGTATTTATTTATCGTTTTGCCCCTCGGTCCTCCGCTTTTCTATTTACGTTCGGAAATAATATCTTCCGAGAAAGCCAGAGCTCGCCAGCCCGCCCCTCGCCCTTATAATGCCACTTACGTATGAAATATTTGTCTTTTGTCCCTTTTGATGTTCCGGGGCCGCGCAGCTCCTATCTTTATCAAGCGCCCGGCTAATCGTCTAATCTTCGTCCTGCGTTTGGAATAGTAATCGTTCGGGTGGACGAGCTTCCCAACGAAGCTCCAAGACTCGTCTGTCATCCCTTTTTTAATCGGGAAATCGACGCCCACCATTACCGCTATGCGCGCTCCTCGCCATTAAATAAGCGATGGAAACGTCGTGCGACGGTGGCTGCGTGCGAGTTAACGACGTCTTTGGCTTTATCGCCCGGGCCGTTAAGTCGGCTTCGTTATTTCTTACGGGGCCATATTCTTCCTGGCGTCCGATTAAAGCGGCCGCTGACGCCGCTCGGATGTGCGCCCTTGACCTTGGGCAGCCGGGGATTAGGCAGAAACTACCACGTCACGCTCGGGGAGCAGGGCCGCGACAACGAATCGGACTCATTCTGGCCTTGGCTCCTCTTTTTTGAGCGCTCTATTACCGAGCCGTACCCATTGATCGACAAAGAGATAGATAGATAGATAGATAGATAGATAGATAGATAGATAGATAGATAGATAGATAGATAGATAGATAGATAGATAGATAGATAGATAGATAGATAGATAGAGAGAGAGAGAAAGAGAGAGAGAGAGAGAGAGAGAGAGAGAGAGAGAGAGAGAACGAGCACGTTTTTAATAAGGGCGGATGTAGAGGCTCCGAAGCGAATAAACAAATTACTTATACTTTGTCGGCATTTCGCAGCAGTCGACTATCGCCAATTATTAGTAAAAGTATAAAGGAGAAGTAACATTGATTGCACGGAAACGTGTATGAAAATGGAATTTAATTTTTGCTCAAAGTATTAAGAACGCAAATGGCCAGTACTTAACGCACCTGCGTACTTCACGATTGAAATGTCCAATTTATTGCCCAATTTATTTCAGAATAACTTGCATAACGCGCAATTCTTAAATATATTTATAAGTATATAGAATAAAATTGTTCGACTATTCATATAGACTTGTATTTATTTGAATGTTTTTTATGTTACAGGTAAGGCCCAATTACAAAGTGCGATCAAAAGTGTGGATCGAAGGTGGCGTAAGTAACAGAGTTGACAAAAAGTGTTGTGGTTGGGAATATTATTACGAATGTGTGAATCTCATTGGCAATCATATTTTGGCCTTATATATTTTGTCTTATATTAATACAAGTGGCGTTTACGTATAGCGAGAGAAGCGTTCACGCTTATATGAAATACTTTAACGAGATTGAAACAAATTTCCAATGCAAATCCCCAACCGTATTCGTGCACCAACAAATTGAAAATTGTCTCGTTCCACTTGAAAACAGACACACTCCCATACACCGGTAAAACAACACGTCCAATTAATACAAACTACTTTAATGACTTGACAAATTTTATTACATTACCAAGCGCGAAAATGTACCGCTAGTGAGCAATTTATGTACCCTTACATTGCAAATAGCGAAATATGGAAAGAGAAAAAAATAATCAATTTCATAATCACAGTTTTATGTCATGGCTGTAGATATACGTGTATGACGCCTGTAAAGCAAATGTATCTTGCTCGTACTTTAATATTACGAATTCGAATTTACAATCTTGTTTATACATTGAGCGTTGCCATTATCATGTCAGCCAAAATACAAACTCTCGCGTCATAATTCGATTCGCCATATAAAATTGTCGAACATTGTAACATCTATGTTATTCATTTAATTAGCAATGTCATAATAAACAATCGTGGAATAATATGTTAAGGCTTTGCTTACTTGCTTGCTTACTTACTTCTAAAGAGAATCTATCGAGGCTAGCGGCAATTGTTCTCTCCCGACACCAAAAGCAGACTGACGCGCAGTGTACGTTTCACGAGTGAGAAGGAGAGGAGAGAGACGATGTGAAAGAAGGAGCTCATTGAACGTCGTTAAGTTTAGCTTATGTATGCAAAGAAAAAATTACTCGAGAATGTCGTAGCTCTTAACGAGCAGCCCACAACCTTACAGCGTCCCTAAATACGTTAAGGACAAATATTTGGCTCAATAACTCTAGTTTTACATATACCCCCTCCCATTCCACGCCGGTATCATCGGACGCCGAGATCAATTTTGCCAATGAACAAAGGCCACGGCAATAGCAGCGAAGGATCCGCGAATATCGCACCCTCCGTGAGAGCACCGCAGTACCGAGCCGCAGTACCTCGCTTCCTCCAGCACTTCCCAACAAAAGATTCCACTCGCCCCATCAATTTCCATTGGGAGAGCCACCGCCCAACTAGACAATGCCACTCGCGAGCTCGAGTCACACGCGCCCGGCCCTCGGAGCCGCTATGCGACCGAATCGCCGTCGTGGATGAAAAAGAGGAAAACGAGCAAAATGAGGAGAGCGAAGAATAATCCCCTGCCGCGGTCTTGGCAATAAGAGTGGCTGCGGAATTTCACACGATGCTCGGCGAACCGAGGCACCCGACCGACCGCACGCCGCGACTCTCAAAACCGCGACGGTGGTGCTGCCAAAGAAACGGCCCCGCCACCACCGTGCGCAGGTGAGGTTTCACGAGACTCGGCGGCTCGATTGGCGATTACGTGGCTGTGGCTGGCGGGCGGGGGCCGCGCGTGTGCGTTTATGTTCGTGCGTGACTGGCGGAGGGGGACGGGGGAGGGAGGGAGGGGGTAGTAGAAGAAGGAGAAGTGGCAGGGGGATGAGTTACGGATGGGAGCGGGAATCGTTGGCATCGAATTTTCGGGCGATCAAGTTATCGGCTCATTTCTGATCCCTTTTTGCGGCAGGGTTTGTGCCGTCTTGTCTGGATCGTTTGGATGGTGCTGGACGGCATTGGGGAGTTTAAATGGCAACGATGCGCCACCGAGCGTATGACATTGTCGGCCGATGTTTGTGAAAGTCGGCAAATATTTGATGTTCCGTTGAATGAGAATCGCGAGCTGCCTGGCAGGAGGACGGGATATGAGAGAGAGAGAGAGAGAGAGAGAGAGAGAGAGAGAGAGAGAGAGAGAGAGAGAGATGAGAAGTAGTCGTGACTGAGACAGCGATTGCGAACCGAACTCGTGCCGATAATCACTGTGAATTATAATACTCGCGCCGTCGAAAGTGTCGCGGATGAAGGAGTGGAGGGGGGGGGGGTATCGGTGACCTTTGAGCGGTTACATCTAGCGATCGATAGGTTGTTTGTGTTGAAAATATCGAGTTGGAGTTTAAAGTCGTTAAATATTTTCTGCACAAATTACAATGCTATGTTGGTCGACGACAGAGGTAAGAAGAGCTCGCGGACCCATTCCCATAGACAAAGGAAAATATTTTTCTTATCGTTATGAAGTTATGTAAAAGACTCAACAGATGAATCGGATATAGCGGAGCGTTAGCCATTTGTATTAAAAGGGAAAGGCTTCTTCCGAATGATATGAGAGAAAGTTTTAAGCCACGGTTTATTACTCGGTATACTCCGTTGACCGTAAAGCATGTACACTTTTTATAAAGGAAACTCGCTCCTTCCTTGGGCAAGAGAGGACGTCGGTTGGATACAAAACGCCATTCGAATGAAAAGGACGAGAGTTTGGAGGATTTCCATTTATTAGCAAAGCCCCGGATCCGAAGCGTCGCTCGGCTACATTTTCCCAAGTAAGAAGCGCTTCGAGCTGCGAGCGACGCAACAACCTCCCCAACTGGCAACCGACCATCGGGTGAAGTGAAAAACATTGGTCGTCGGCGAACGTCTTCATCGTCGCTCAGAAACGACGCGCTGACGAAGCTTCTTCCTGAACCTAAGATTAGACGTAGACGCGTGTGTGGGTAACGCCCGAGACGCGGCTGGTCATCTCGAGAGGCGATTCCGACGTCAACATCCGGTGTGTCGCCGAGTGCGAATGTACGTACGTATAAGCCCGGGCTTATATAAAAGCCCTAGGAGTATGACGTAGCGTGCGGCCCCCGCCAGCACCGGCGTCGCTACCACCACCGCCACCGCCACCGCCACCGCCGGCCCACGAAGAAATGAGAATAGTTTTGCACTCCGGGCTGACAACCGAATTAACTTTGCCCCGGCGTGTACGTTTGCCGGACGACTCGACGCGCCTAATGTACATATGCTTGGGCCAGAGTTGCGGATCCATTATGACGGGAGAGAGAGAGAGGGAGGTGTGCGAGGTGGACAGTCGGAGAGTGGAAGAAAGGATCTTTGTTTCCCAGCGTTTTAGAATTAATTTCGCAGAGTGGTCGTTGGGCCCTCTCGGCTTGTTTATCGTTCCTTACACTGTCTGCTTTGAATGACCTTCGACTTTCTTTACACGCAATCTGCCTAAGTGCCGGTAGTGACTGCGTTTTAATCCAGTCTTCCTTGTATATACCTGTTTGCTCATTTTTCCAACGTCGGAGCGTTTAAAAAAAAAAAAAAAAAAAAAAAAAAAAAAAAAAAAAAAAAAAAAAAAAAAAAAAAAAATTTTTCTATTTTCCCAAAACATTATGCGCAACATCAGATCGATGTGCATCGATCGATCGTTCCTCTGCATTTTGGGAATGAAATTTTTCGCGTCGATAAAGTTTCTTCAACGCACACACAAAGGGGAAATCGAAGGTGTGCAACATTTACCAGAGCAGAGCGTATTAGAGTAGGACGTTTCATTCTATAAAATGTATTATTGAAATAATGAAGCATAATGCATTCGGCCAAAGACATCGAATCGATCGATAGCTTGCGAATAAGATGTTTTAATTAAACGATACTCGAATACCAGGAATTGCTGCTTAAATCTAGGATAACTGTTTGTATCAAATATAAATAAACCATTCAAGGTGGATGTGTAAATTCCAATTGTCGAGGAGCTGGTAAGACGTAAACTTTCCTTTAACCCACGTCCAACGAAAGTTAGTGGTTGCTGTATCAAATTGAGACGACGTCCTTTTGCATTAGCATTGGCAATGTTGGACAATGCGTCCTTGAAATGTGCATCCTGACGGCCCACGAAGACCAAAATAAACAACGATAACGCACGATATACACGCGCCGCCAATAAAAGAAACGAAGCAAGAAAAGCATAAGAAACAATTGAAAGTGATCGAGAGGTTTGGCCAGGGAAGGAAGTACCACTCGGTGAGTGCGGTGTAATCCTTATAAATGCAATTAAGGCGTCCTTCTAATTTGCCTTCGTAAATATTTACCCCACACGTAGGGATTGCACGTGCATAAACCTACGTTGCACGTACATTTCCTCTATAAATTACGTTAGATCGTTGGGCGTGAGGACGGGTGTGCTCTCTTATACGAAAGGTAATTAAGCTTTTTTTCCGTTTCCGCCCGCGGCGATCTCTGGCGGCTCACAGTCAGCCGAAAGCGAGAGAACAAAGATAAATTTTGACACCCTTAATTCCAGGGTTCTTTGCATTGGAAATTTTCGCGTCCTCTGACTGTCCTCTTCTCTCCGCCTACCCCCATTAACCCACTACTCGCCTTTTCCCAAGATACGTCGAACGCCCGCTCCCCATCGACCGCCCTGCGTCGCGTTCCCCCGAATGCAAGGTCAGCCTCGTGCATCGTCTCCTTGTCACCGAGTTCCCTCAACCCCTTTAATGCTCTGCCTACACTCTCACGGAGAGCCCGGGTAGGCCGGCGCCGACTACCCCTTTCCGAGGCTCGCCCCACCGATTCGCAACCGAAAGTCGACGGACGCATTATTCTTTCGCCGCCCCGGCGCTTTATGTGCACTGCAGTAGCGGCGTTGAGTGTAATCGCGGCGTTACCTCTTCTTTTTTCCGTTTTCCTTCCTGCCAAATTTATGGCCCGGATTAGCGCGTGTTTCAGCGCTGCGAAATCAATTTATGCGGCATTGAGAGCTCGCGAGTATTGTGTTGCCTTTTGTTCCCATGCGAGTTTTTCCTTCCGACATTGTTGTTTCAATGACCAAATGAGCAATTAGCTCCTCGCAGCTTATTCCCTTTCAATTTCACAGCGAAAGTACCTCTGCCCTCCATTATTATAATGCTCTGAATATGCAAAAGAGAGCGCCGAGCTAAGTTTAAACGGGAGAATTTCATGGATATCGCTAATTTAGAAATTACGATTTTATTGTATTCTTGCAGAACATAGGGAATTGTTAGGTCACCCTAAGCTATGGCATTTACATTTGTTTAAGATAGCCATCACATTGCGATAACACTTTAGAAATTTATCGACAGTCAGTATACGGGCGCGTCTGCCATAAAAGACAAATTACGCTTCCAGGAGCGCTTAAATAGCTACTGAGATTACCATCTTTCTCCTACCTTATTGTTAAAAGTACCGATTAAGTGTTAGTTCAATGAGAAATTTCGAGGATGTTATTGGAACGATTGGCCTAGAAAATGTTTAAATGGTCCTTGGATAGCTTTGCAAATATCACGCAAATACGTTTGACAGAAATGCCCAGTTTGCAAAATTTTTTTTGATTTATTTAACAATTGTCATATGAAATTTGTGCGTTTTTTTCGATAGCAGTCAAGCGTAATAATGTGCGTGCGCGTGTACGTGTGTTAAATAAACCTTCTCCACAAATGTTTATAGTAAATACTTTTAATGTATGTAAGATTGCCATTAACGGCAATAACCATAGCACACCTGTTTCCTACACATTTTTCTCATTTCTTACATCTCTTTTTGTTCGCCTATTTATCCGTCTCTCATCACCCCCATCCCCATCCCCCTCTTTCACCCGTTCTCCCTTTTGCTTTTCATGCTCGCTTTTTAGTAAAGTGTATTGCATTGGCTCTCTTGGGTATTAGAAACATCCGCGGCCATTTCTTACTCGGCTCTTCGTCGTCATCATCCCTTCCACCATATAAGCCCTTCCTTGCTGCTATCTCTCACACTCCGAACAATCTGTCTCATTCCCTTCGATATTCCACTTTCATTCTCCCTCTTTCGCTTATTTGACCGTAGGTAAAATTTTGGGGAGATTTGCGCGAGTGTGTGCGTTGTGCGAGTGATATCAGGTGGTGGATCGAAGCGGTTACGGATCGTTTCAAGCTCCCTTTATTCCACACCCCACGCTCTTGCCTATAATTCCCCTCTCGCTTTTCACATATACACACGCGCGAGTGCGCACGCACAGATATACACGCAGGCGGGCATACGTATTGTTCCTCTTCTTACATAATTTTGATGGGAGTACAGGGGTTATAGAGAGAGAGAGAGAGAGCGAGTGAGAGAGAGAGAGAGAGAGAGAGAGAGAGAGACCGTGAAGCACCTAAGCGGTAATTAGAAATTTGGCGCTATGAATGGAACGAAACAGTACAAGAAAATCGTAACAACATATTAGCGTGTAATTTTATTATTATTCCAAAATTACAACCGTTTAAATATTAAATCCTCTTTTTCTGTTAAATTATAAAACACTTGGTGTGTGTGTGTGTGTGTGTGTGTGTGTGTGCGCGCGCGCGCGCGTGTATGTGTGTGTTGCTAGTCATTTATTAAAGCCAATATAATTATAATATTGACTGTAATAATCTTACCTACCTGTTTTATGAAAATATCTTGACGCTTTAACGATCGTTGAGAATGAACGTCTACAATGTTCGTGTTGTTCTGCCGGAATACGTAAATTTGATTTAAATAAGATTTAAACAAGATGTTTGAGCCTATTAAGAAATAAAACAGAGATGGAAAAAAATATCGACGCTACCGTATTGTATCCATTTGCGTGTTACCGGGGACAGGCAGAAATCGATCTTGTTTGTGGTCTACCAGACATTGGACCTCGGTACGTGGAGTCAATACGTCCGTATTCGAGACCCTAGCAGCAGTTCTCTTTATTTCGAGAGCGTGGAGAATTAACGTCGCCTTTTTCTCCTTAAATTCTTGGTAATCCCCGGCAGCGCGTTATCGTCGTGCAAAATCAAGATAAGAAGAATTAAGTCTTGGTGAGGTTTTCCCCCGCCTCCCGGCTCCACTCACTCGCCACTCATTCACTCATTCTTTTGCTTTTCGTTAACCCCTTTGATGCTTTCACATTTGACGTTTCTTATTCCATTGTCCTTTACTTCACGCTGTGTTGTTTTTTCATTCTTTGCGGGGGAAAAATGTACAAATACAGGAAGAGTTAAAAGAAGATTTGAAAGAATCTATTCGAAAGTATCTGCTTTATATTGACAGTTTTTTTTTTATATGGTAATTGCGTTTTAAAATTATAAATTTTCGTGCTAAATACATTTTCCACTAGTATGATAAATATTCAATGACATTTATAGGACAATTATGAATATTTGTAATCTATTTACAAGTCCTATAAATTTCTAGCAAATATATAATAATAATATTAATAATAAACAATAATAACACCGTCATTGTTCTTCTTAATTTTAATTTTTATTGTACCGCCATGGAAGTTAATACGCACGTGATTTAATGTAAAAATAATATACGAATACCCCAAATTGTGAAAATAGTGAAAAAAATCTTGCGACTTTCTATAATAATCATTTAATTCATATTCAGATTCAAAACATTTATTATGTACAATTAGTTTATAAAACAAACATGCATGCAATTCCCTAGAGTTTCTCATCATTAAATGTGATGTACTCGTTTCTCAATCCTCGGTAATATTCATAATAAAATAAAATCATAAATAAATAAAGTCTTTGATACGTTTGTAGTATATGGATTTTTCATTTTTCAATGTTCCAAACAAAGTCTACGTTTCACATTTATCCTGTAACGAATTTACATTACGATAACACTTCCATCGTCAAGTAATGATAGAAGAAAATAATAATAAGATAACTACATTTGAATTTTTCACTCCTCGCAATGATCAATAACAACCGATAAAACATTATACAAATCAATCATAATAAATAACAAAAGCTTATCTTCGCACAATACCAAAAAAAAAAAAAAAAATAATAATAAAAGGAATAAAAAAAAGTCCATTGACTGCATTATTAAAGGTAATTATTAAAATTTAGAATTGAAACGTCGAATAAAAAGTAATTATCCCGACTGCCTTCGACAGACACAGTTTGACATCCATTTTCTCATTAATAATTTTATAGGAACGTAATATAGAGAATGAGATATTAATCTTAACACAAAAGAATCACTTTGCGCCATTTGAATATTTCAGCGTCAATAATTATCTCGACTTTCCTTCGCAAGTTGTCAATCGAAATTACAATTATTAAAAATCTCCTCTAGCATTCCGAACTCGAAAGAAAAACGTAGTCGCGATAATACAGCGAATGAAGGATTCAATTACGTATCGAGTAAACATTACTCCCACAGTTTTTTATCAATACTAATGCCCTTTCCGTGCGATAATTAAAGCTTGAACCTCTCACGACATTGTGCATAAAAAATACTTTAAACGTAATACAAAAGAGAGGGAGAGAGAGAGAGAGAGAGAGAGAGAGAGAGAGAGAGAGAAAACGAAACAAGAATAACCAAGCACGTACGTGAGAGTGAGCTTCACACTTTGCCTACATTAGCGCAACATAAGGCAGCATTGCACGACGAATAAATACATTCATTCGGAATAAGGTCGTTGTAAAGGATTTAACGGAAGCTTTAAGTATCTCCTCTCTCTTCTCGTCGCGCGGCGAATTTCAAAAAAAGCGTTTACAGCTCTTTGTCTCCGAGCCTCGCACGCCAACTTAATGAAAAAGCAAAGGCGAGTGGTGTCGTGACACCCCCCCCCCCCCCCCCCCCCCCCCCCCCCCCCCCCCCCCCCCCCCCCCCCCCCCCCCCTTCCCCCCCCCCCCCCCCCCCCCCCCC
>NW_011948428.1:1077831-1084791 GCF_000503995.2 Ceratosolen solmsi marchali
CGGCCCCCCCCCCCCCCCCCCACCATCATCACCATCACCGCGTGTAACAATTCCGTATGTGGGCTACGTCGTGGCTCGCGGACGATTCCTTGATATAAATAATAGCCCGAAGGATAGAGTTTTTGAATGGACTTTGTGGATGTAGGAGTTTAGGACGCTTAGTCGAGATTACGATAACGAGTTTTCGCGACGCGATTCGGAGCAAGTGGGCGCCATTATGCAGGCGTGGACAACTAGCGTATTTTGTGGTGTGGGCACGCGTGTGCGCGCGTGTGTGGCATAATGTGTCATTTGTAGAGATCGCGAGATCGCTTAGTCGAGATTACGATAACGAGTTTTCGCGACGCGATTCGCTTCGGCATTTTTCCGGGGAGAATAATCTGTGATAAGGCGGATCAATGGGGAATTGGCGCTGTCCTGCTGTGGTAGCGACGGCACAAATATCGAAAGGGGGCTCCGTTCGAGGTGTCATGGGAGAAGGGTCGGCGAAGTTGCGAGGAGAGGAGAGGCTTGTTAAAATACAAAAACGATTGCGGGCCAAGATTGGGTTGATCGCCCGTACTATGTGCGTGAGAAGACGGCCGAGCAGCGGATTTTCAAATATGAGACAGTCGCAATTGACGGCTGGGTGGGGGGGGGGGGGCCTTGGGCTGGGATGATTGGGCTGTAGGGGGATCGCATGGACGTTTGTTTCAATTGATTATTCGAGCGATGATCGTGGAACGACGTATTGGTTTGGAATTATTGTAAATGTGCCATGTATTGATATAAGAGAGTTTTGTGTTTCTTACGTCATAATCTTGCGTATTAACTTGGCTTACGCGAGCGCTCACGCCGATCTTATCCCGAGTCCCGCGAATAATAACTTTTTAATATTGAGCGCCATTAGGCCAGACGCGCTCTCTAAAGGGAAAAAAACGAGAAGTTTGGTGAGACGCAGTTAATGTTTTCTTCCAATTAATGATTATTTTCAATTGTCTTGGTGAGCGCACAAAAATGAAAGTGGTCTAAGCGAGGACAAATGTTGATTCACGAAGATTTTTTTCCCTCGCTCAATCTTACTTTACCACGCGATCTTCTCCTCAAAGGCCCCTACCTTCTTCACCATCCCCGACAATCTTTTCTTATACTCGCGGTCTCATCTCCTCCAATTACTCCCGTATCGCGTTGAGTAAACGCTATCAAGCGCGTCGTAGTCGTCGTCGTCGTAGTCGTCGTCGTCGTCGTCGTCGTCGTCGTCGTGATCGTCGTCGTCGTAGTCGTCGTCGTCGCCGTCGCAGTGCTATATACGGGATTTGCTGAAGCATTTTTAGAGCCTCCGCTCGTAAAACAGTTTCCTTTTTATTTTTATAGGATCACGGTACACGAATTTATCACGCTCTTTCTCTCTCTCTCTCTCTCTCTCTCTCTCTCTCGCCTACGTGCACTTTTCGTATCCGCAATTTTGTATTTTTAGAAGACGAGATGTTGCGGATGTATCTCCTTTTAGTTTTCCGCGTGTATGTAAGATGAGAGACCGGAAACGTACTCGTATAGAAAGTTCTTAATCGTATCTTAAAGTTGGGCAGAAAAAGTTGGTGAGAAAGTTACGGAATTAACTATACGATTGAGCTAGGTCTCCTAGTATAGAATTGTATTAGCTATTTATATTTTATCGGCGTAAATTAATTTAAATGTATATCTTCAATTCATTTGTATGAAATTAGTTTTCGGTTCAAGTTGATGGAACAACTCGCGGCATCGAAAAAGGAGAAAAAAAATTGGAAGAAAAAAATACGCGCACGCACACACAAATTTAATACATTGAAATTCTGAACATTTAACTGCGTTATCCCTATTCTGTTTAAAAACGTTGCTCATGCAAATAAAATGCACATAATGTAATTAGTTGGAGCAAAAAGCTTTTGCCCACATAAGATTTTAAAGGCATGCTCTCGGCAAACTAAATACGAATGGCGAAGAAACGGAACAGGTAAATGCGAAGCTGAGGAACGAATTAATTACTTGGTAATGTTTTTCAATTTTTTAAGGCACTCGCCGTGCTCAGTTAATAAAAATTTTTAATTGTATAATTTAATCAATTTGTAATGCGCCGTACAGTAAAAATATTTTCGAATCTACAACATTTTACGATGCGACTATAAACTTCAATATGAAATTCCGTTATTTAATTAAAAAAATTTCGGTTAATTAAGATTTCTTTCTTTACTCGCACAACCGTTTCATCTTGTGAAGCTATCGGAAAATGAATCATAAAGAAAATCATAAAATTCTATGGGATTTAAAACTCTATATGTTTACCGCATCAAATCTTGAAAGGTAATATCGGCGGTGGCTCTTCTACATTCAGCTAAAATACTTTGCCGCGCACGTTTTTACAAGTACGGTGAGGGGATGCGCGGTAGGAGAAGGGCCGATGAATGTGATGGGCAATATAACGTTTATAACAATTATACCGTCAAATTGTTATTTCTAAAATGCGGATCTATTTATTTAACTGGAAATTAAGGATATCGTAACGATTCCAAGACATTACACCCCCCCCCCCCCCCCCCCCCCCCCCCCCCGCCCCCCCCCCCCGCCGCGACCGCCGCCGCTTCATCGTATAACGAAAAAGTATTTCACAAGAGAACTTTAACATCGCTCTTCCAAATTCTAGATACCCCATCCACCCTCCTCGCTCCCGCCCCTTCCCTCGATATAAAAAGCGAGTAGTTGCCGAGAGAAACAACCTCCGCGCGTAATGCAATTAGCAGGCACAAAAAGATCCCACTCCTGCGTATGCACACAAGTTTTTAAAAGCACGCGCTCTCGCCAAATAAGTAAGCAGCGGCACTCATCGTGGATAAGAGTTGCAAAGAAAAGCGAGCAAGTAGAGAATAAGACGAAGACGAAGAAGGCCAAGAAGTATACGAAGAAGCGGTGGGAGAGGCTAAAAGCCACGTACACCACCAACCCCTCCCTGCGTGCCCACCTTTCCCTTCGCCCTTTCTCATGGGCTCTCTTGAAATTCCGCGTGCAGCTCAAAGATTTCTGGGTAGATGTAGCGTGGAGATAAATGTCACATAATTAACCGACGAAGTAATTAATTTCACGCCGAAGGAATCGGAATGCATAGCATTTCCTCGCGTCGCGCCCGCAAGGTTCCGACGAGATGCAGCGTACACAGCATCGCTCTCTGTAGAGTACCGTCACTTTACGCCTGCGGTATTTCGTGTGGGCCGGCGCGCTGATGAAGCTCGGTTGGGTATAACCGAGAGAAGCTATACAGCGGGACATTTGTATGTGCGCGAAAAGTGATAGGAGAGGAAAAAGGATCGCTAGGTGGACGAAGAATTTAGAGAAATTCATAGGTCTGTCGTTGGATGTAAATGGATATTAGTAGCTTTTCCTTCTTCAAACCTATTGCAAACTTATTAATCGCGGACAACGCAATGAATCCGCAAATTACTAGGACAGCCCAAATTAATCTCTTTAAAGGGACGAAATTGGTACTTTACTATTATTAATCCGCGATTATCTTTCAAGGTATAGTAGCCGGTATAATAAATTACTTATTGCCTCTCGTAAATATGTGATTTTTTTTTTTTAATATTTTCTGTTTTTGTTTTGTTTTGTTTTTTGTTTTTTTTTTGTTTTTTGTTTTTTTTTTTTTGTTTTTTTTTTTAAAAGCCGAGTTTAAGTTATGGCCCCATTAAAATATAATTTTATACAGATCGTAATATTTGCCGCAACAAATACCAGTTTCACGCATTATATTCATATATTGAGCGTAAATATTTTTAATAAAACTTAATATAGTTTGGGGAGTAACGGATACTGCCGAATAGCATCAAATATCAAATATAGCGTTTAACTCCTTATGAAATATATATAATTTAATAAATGAATAAAGATGCGATGTAATTAATAAAATTAAACGGCTTCGGATTCGATTGTAATCTTAATTAAGTAATTTCAATGCAAGATGGGAAGATCGATTGGCAGTGAATAAAAGTAATGTATTGACAGATCGATTGAAGTTACAAAATATTAAATTACTAAATAGAAATGAGTATGAGTATGGATTGAAATATTGAGGACGAATACTTTTGTAGATAAAAATACTTAAAATTCTTATTGGGCCTGTTTGAAAAGCCAATTCGGAAAAGCCTATATAATAATCTATAGCAGTACGCGTTTTATCCGTCAAAAATTATATTTTTATCCGAAAATTCAATCCATTTCAATCGAATATTAAATTTGATATTACATTATCTTCCATCTTTCGCATAAAATTATACATTTATAATAATGAGTATTGAATTTATGTCTGCATTGCCATTTGTTTAAAAACTGCTATCGATATTGTGATAATTTAAACTAGCGTCACAGTAATCACCGCGATTTATTAAATATCTCGATTTAGATCGCATATAGATATATTCGCGATATTGGTATAATTAAATTCACTTGATTATTAAATTAATTTTAATTTTCTTAGTGAGCCTTAGTGGAATTTTTGATATATTGCGTCGCAACAATATCGATATTCGATATTAACTATATTTACTTGTTCATTCGTCTCATCTATACTATCTGTCAATATATCTTATTTCTTCCTAATAGTTTGTGTATTTTTCGAATGTTTTTCAAAGTTTAGACTTCCAGGAGTACGAGTATATTTTAGTATCTTTATCCTCACGGACAATGCACTGCAATTCTTGTATAAGCTCACGTGCTGGATTAATTACTCAATACAATTGCACAATTTAAGTACCCTTCCATACTTTTCTAATTAAAAGTTTAGGCGCAGCAGGCAGACGTAGGAAGTCATATTTTCGTGCCCTTTATCTTTATTGTACGATAATTTTATGGAGCACGTTTTGATTACACGGGCATTGATGTTAGAGTAATATATACCGTTCGAGTCGATATAATAAATTATAGGATTTCTCATTCTCCCTTTATTTCAGTTTTGCAAATGAACTGTTGGATAAAGTATAAACATATTCATGCGGGATGCAATTATTCTATATGTCACGGTTTATGAATGAATGGCTCTTTGAAATCGTGCCGTACGAACATTGAAGACAGGGGACCTTCTTTAAAAGTAATTCCTTTGCTTTACATCACGTACGGCTTACACTATATTTAGTTCGCGGTAATAAACTTTTTCTCTACAGTCGCTTTATTAAGAACGGCAAACTTGATGCTCTTAGAAACTTATATTAAAAATAGCCGCCAAATTATTTTATTTGGGACAAAAAATGGTGCGTAATGCCGCAGTTGTAAAATAGTCACGTACTATCCTTTAGCAAATTCATATCTTACACTAAAGTGCATCCAGTGTGAAAGTATTAGTGTAAAAGCATTGGGCAACAACTGAAAGGAAAATGATATCTTGGAAGAAAAGTATCTAGATCAGCGTTAATAAATCGCTGGTGAAAAGCAGCCAATTAATATCTACATCATCTACCAAATCTTTTTCAACTATAGTCGATAAAGATGGATCGTCTCTCTCTCTCTCTCTCTCTCTCACTCTCTCTCTCACTCTCTCTCTTTTTTTAACTATCTATCTATCGATATTTTTTGTATAAGATTCGTTAGGTACGTATGAAATTACGATAGGCAGAATGTATATCCCAACGGAGGCTCACTTTCCCGATGAAACTCTCTCGGGCGCTCATGAAAAATATAATTACAGATCGGATGCAATTGCCAGCAATAGCGGAGATGCTGCGATTAACTCGCCGACTAATAAGCTATTTTCGTCACGTGCAACACGATTGTAGCTCTTGTCGGCGTATCCCGGGAGGCGAAAGAAGGATCGCTCCGCCGACCGTGTAAGCGGATGCCACGGGTATCGGCGTATCGCGTACTCGACGGTGGCAGTTCCTCGACGCCTCGCGATCACCAACATCGACCAGCCAACGTAGCAGCGGATTTCCTATGAAATTGCGGAGAAGTTCGAGCGTCGCCGGCGCTGCTGCTGCTGCTGCTGCTGCTGCTACTGCTGCTACGTGAAATCCGTGACCTTTCCCAACGGGTATTGCCGCCGATCGATTTTGCACGCTGACCTGCAATTTGATTTTTCAATTACGCAAATTAGCTCTCGGAGTCGAGTCATTCCGCGTTACATTCTCATTCTCGCACTCGGCACCATAAACTACATGCACTGTCAAAACAGCTTGGGTGCTTCATTAATAATTCCAGCTGACGGGCTACCGACTCCATTATTAACCTACTTATAACGATTCGCGATCCCGAATGTACGGCAGCGCTATTGTCGACAGCCCGAGGGACTCGCCGTAACTCACTCGCTATTCTTAATAAGCTGGGCCGTCAGGGACAATAAGGAGCCCGCATCGTAACCGTGCGAGAGACGTTGCAGGGGCAAAGGGACGCGCGTTACTTTTGTCGCCTCGGCCTAGGACAAATAAACAAGTCCGTGTCGAGCATGAGAAGCCGAAAAAGGCGGATCGAGCCGACGGATGGGAGAAAAGGCAAGAGCCGTGGTAAAGAATAGGAGTAGGAGGCAAAAAAGCCAAGAGTGCCGTGGATTCATCCTCCCCGTTCTGACGAGCCGAGTAAGTTCGTGGTAAAGGGATTCATTAAAAGCGAACCGAATGGACTCTCGGGGAACGAAGCTGCGGGTGCAGCGACGGCGGCGGCGGCGGCGGCGGCGGCGTCGGCAACAAGGAAATGCAGAGTTGCACCGTACGGCCGATACGATAACGCGAGAAGCAATTATCCTCGGGGGAGCGTTACAGCGGCAATGGAGAACTCGAGGCTGAGCCAGCGTATGCCCTTTAACCATTCCCGGCGGCCTCCGCGATACACGCCAGTTCTGCGTACTTTGTACGCATACACACACACTCGCACTAACTGATATCTACACATAGAGAGAGAGAGAGAGAGAGAGAGAGAGAGAGAGAGAGAGAGAGAGAGAGAGAGAGAGAGAGGGAGAGAGGGGGGGGG
>NW_011948428.1:1084801-1087763 GCF_000503995.2 Ceratosolen solmsi marchali
GAGGAAGGGATTAATCTTGCTAGTCAGAATTTTCTTACTTTAAGGCAATCGCCAACATTTGAAGATGTTGTGAAAAACGGGACGAGAGGGGCGGAGGGTACGGACTAAGACGCGGGTGTACAGTTATACTCGGGTGGCTAGTCATCACACGAGATGATATATTGTGGCACGTACGCATGTGATTAAAAGCCGAGTGGATGGTGGAGAGGAGGACATCGATGTCGGCTCGACTAAATTTTCCGGCGTATTTTAGGAAATGATTTTACGGCTTTCCAAGCTTTTTTCTCCTACTATGAAGAATCGCCCGATTATTGAGCGGATTATATTGAAAGGGAAATTACGTAGCAAAGATGGTTACTGCAAGAGCGCTATTGTCGAGTCTCGGGTTATTTACTTCTTTGTCCGGTCGATGAGTCTATAAGGATGAAATGCTCAACTACCGAAATCCGATCTCTAAATTTGCCGTGATATAATTTCACTTGGATCCATCGTTATGAACGAAAGTTAATAATCGATTATTTCAATTTGAATTTTATAATGTAACTAATAGCCAATATTGAGTAATAACTTCCGTGATTATCAATACACGCCATAGACGGCTATTATTTCCTATTGCGTAACTAATTATAGATAAACTTTTTAATAAGAGCTTTGCCTAGCGATTAAATTATTTTTTTTACATTCCCAAGGTTCAATAGTTTCATACGATATTCTAATTGGAATATAAAGCATCGGCTACAGCTTTAATACGATTATAATATATCCTCCGGCATTATTGACTCAATAGCGTTAATTGTGTGGCGAACGCTACGGAATGGGAGTTAGCCTTAGAGAGAGAGAGAGAGCCGGAATAAAATCATTTAAGGTTTTCCGCGGCTTGGAGGCGTCCGTTCGGCCTTCGATTCAGCTACAATAATCCGCCGCGCACCCGCGGCGGAAGGGAGCGATAAACCGCGACCTAATTGCACCATAGCGGCTGCTCTAGTAATCGCGAAGCCCGAAGAGAAAATCGCCACCTCCTCGACATCTCTCGACAACAGCGAACGAGCTTTGCGTCCTTTGGTGCAGGGGCTTCGAACGAAATTCACCGTTTCCAGGGTCGCGACAGACGTCGCTCGGCAGCCACTTTCCGAGTTACTTCGGCACTCAGCTCCCTGACTTTGTACTTGGCACTGACATACGCTTACACCTGTAAATTATGTTTTTTTTTTTTTGTTTTTTGTTTTTTGTTTTATAATAAAGTTTCTTTTAGGTTAAGATTAATCCGGCACAGCTAGGCTAACAATACATAATAATAGATACTTTATGAACTGTAGTAGAACGATAAGGTACGGGAGTGCTGTCAATTACGCAATTACAATAAAAGTTTTTTTACACGAAGGTTTTGTAAATACTTGAAATGGAGAAATTCATTAATGATTATTAATAACATTAAAAAAAAAAAAAATAAAAAAATAAAAAACATACTGTCTGGACAATCATTCGCCAATTGTTTACTTTATCCTCACCGTCGAAAACGCCGATAAAAACCTATGGAATAGCAATGGATTAATATTATAATCAACAATAAACGAATTGAATAGATAAAAATCTCCTGGTAATCCAGGCTTTAAAAGCACATTAGTTCAAAGCGAGGATATTAAATACTCAATACACAATTTATGAAAGTACGTTGAATAAACTTTGCCTAGAGCGTCACTAATGTTAACGTTGAGAAAGCCTCGCCCAGTGTCTTTATTTAACAAAAAGTGACGTAACGCACGAACAAAAGCCAATCGTAAAGTAAAGTGAGGAGAGGGGCGACAAAACGCGTTCGTGCTCTTGGCGTCGGACTACGCTTTGCTTCAGCTTCTAGTCTTTTCCCTCTCATTATTTCTTTATCTCATGCTCGTGAGAAAAAGAGAAAAAACAAAACTGTATGCGCTGGGGCGTCGAGAAGGAAGCGCTTGCAAACTGTTAATGTAGTTTATGTGTCTCACAGTGCGAGTTAAGACGCTTCGGACGCTCGAGCCCATCAGCGACCAAGTGAACAATAAATGACTTTTAACATTTCACGAGGTATCACTTTATCTAATTCCAATCAGTCTCGATGGTTTTTACGTGCAGCTGGCCGTTAAGATGCGAAGATTTTTACAAAGTTGGACTTTTGTCGAAATTGAGATATAGACGGACGATACATGCAGGACTACAAATCTCATAGTTAATTGGTATAAATTGGGACTTTGGGACATTTGGATGCTAATTATGTTTTAATGGTATGATATTTAGCATTATTACACGAATGAGACCTTTCTAGTAGATAATTCTTTAGAATGTGGCTGATTTAAGAAATTACGCTTGAAATTCTGCATTTAATAAATATCCGACGTACACGAAGAAACGACGAACTCTCGAGTAGCTCGACTCTTGTGCTAACGGTAAAAATACTTAAATATAGAGTTGGACGTTGAAGGATTAAATCGATCAATTGTTGGATGGGAGTTTCATCTCTATGCTTGATTTTTTATAAAGTCGTTATTGTATAAGTTGAAATGGAAAGCCGACTGTTTGGCTCGGAGCTTCGTAAAGCGAAAAATTAATAGACTAATTTTACGATATGAATTACAAACCATTATGGACGTCGATTATTATTTCCAAACAAAATAAACTAAAATAAGACAACTGTAATTTAATATTCCACAGTCAATTTTCTGTTAAATTGGCTATTGCCTTATCTCTTATCTTATAAATTCAGGTAATTTAAAACCGAATTGTATGTTTCTCGCTTTAAAGAAACGGTAAATCTGCAAAACATAAAAAATAAACGTCGAATATGTAACAGAAAACATTCTCATTTTCCAATCAATAGTATTAATGCGTTTGCGTCCAAATGTAACTAACGCGCACAGAAAAAGGTATTCACGTGAAAAGGAAAATAGAGGAAAAGCCCGATAACAATACAACACCCTACGTTCCACTTTAA
>NW_011948428.1:1087812-1162511 GCF_000503995.2 Ceratosolen solmsi marchali
GATAGAGACAGAGAGAGGGGGGGGGGAGAAAAAAGTGGAAAAAAAGAATTGTCCTCCACCTCGATATTTACAGCGGAGAATGTTCACCAAACAAAAAGAGAAAAAAATGGGGAAAGAGCCCACATGAAAATACGTCGACCCTCGGCACCCTACGACATTTCTCTCTCTCTCTCTCGCTCTTTCTCACACACACACTCTCCCTGCTACCCCCCCCCCCCCCCCCCCCCCCCCCCCCCGCCGCGACTAGCATGCCGCGAGACGAAGACATGAAAGGAGAAGAGATGGAAGAGGTTAAAGCGTTGATCAGCGACGCCGCTCTCCCTTCCTGGTTTTCCGGCCCTCCGGGCGATTCCCGACTTAACGCGCAAATCGAGAGTCGCGTGGCTTTCGCAACGTCGTCGAACGCTACCGAGGCCTTTTATCTCGGGGATGCGTCTCGTTAACTCGAGAGCACTTTGGACGAGGGCGACGGGGCCGAGGAATCGAGGCACAGCTTCGAGGGAGAAGATCTAGTCGATGATTCGGAATATATTAGAATTAAGGTTGGCTCTTGTTTACACGAAGCTGCAATTTTACTTTAACTGTAAATAAGGATGTGGAAGATTGCTTTTAAAATGTCACCGTAGCTTGGCAGTTTGTTATTATCTATTCGGTTGTTGAAACTCTGATTCATTCATTCATTCGTACAGTGAGCCCTTTAATATTTTATTTACTTATGCCTCGTATTTCCAAAATTTATATACTGCGAGCTTGTTCGTCGCCGGCTTAAAGATGAGGAAATAAAAAAATTTTGAGAATTAGTTTGAATGCTTTTTCTAAAATGCGAATGGAGATGGCAGCAAATGGAGATAATTTTTATCATTTTATTATAACGATGGATCAAGATTATTTTAATCGATAATCACTGCAAAAGAGATACAGACGAAATATATTGAGAGAGAGAGAGAGAGAGAGAGAGAGAGAGAGAAATTAATCAATTTAGTCATCTTTTTGTTTAAATCGTTGTATTTAAGATAGGAAAAAATTGCCTCGTCTAAACGGAAATTTTTTTCTTTCGTAATATATACAATTTAAAAAAAAAAAAAAAAAAAAAAAAAAAATAAAAAAATAAAAAGAAGAGACATTTCCTTCGGAATAGCATAAAGTGATGTAGAATAACATAAATTATAAGGAACAGAAATAATAATTAGGAATTTCAATGATATATATATATATATATATGTATTACTTGGCGAAACATAAAGGTTCTTCATTTTATTCAGGCTATTTTCTAAAATTATAATGGCCCATTTCGATTCTTAGTATGCTACTGTATTTTTAAATGTCATATTATAAATTATGATTTGCAGGATAATACTTTTGATCATTGGATTCACCATCACTTCACCATTTATTAAAGTTCAAGATTGTTGTCAGGCACAGTTATATCGCACACACAATGAAAAAAAATGTCATTAAATTCGAAATTATTTATTATTTATATCTTATATTTAACAATTATTTAAACTTCATAAACTCCTATATAGACTAAATATATAATTTTTTAGGCTTCCAATCCTAGATTAAACATTGATAGACGGCAATTTATAATACAGCATTAGGGTCTGTATTTATATCTCATTCGAAAGTAATGTCCACTATTACTAGTAAAGATATAAAATTTCAAGAGGGAGGAGACTATTGCTACTTTTCTCGTGACGCAGATGACGTAGCTTAGGATGGGTTGGTTGCCTTAGCGAGGTACTTTTTTTTATTATGAAAAGTTCTTGGATTGAGATGAGTCATCGTAGAATACGAGGGATACGGCATCGGTGGATTCATTGATCCTCGTTTGCATTAGATTTTCCTGGGGTCATGTATTTATTTTGAAATTGCCGGGGAATAATGAGACCTTCTTGCGTGTTTTTGATTTTCTAAAAAGATTCGCTAGTTTCATTCGTTATAATCATGCTCCATTCTTTTACGCACGATATCGTAAATTACAGGGTATTTGATGACAGGAGTTTAACGGCATAAGGAGAATACGATTGATTGAATTGTTATTTAAAATCGTCGTTCGTTGAGAAAATTTAAATGTTTTTTCTAGTTATGCCCTGGTATATTCAGCCATTCTATTCGTTTTCGAGAAAAACATCTTGAAATAAGAAAGCTGAAATATCGTTTTGATTAAGTGAATGTTAGCCAAAACCAAAAAATAACAATGGAATGCGGAACAATGTACCTGACTTTTACTTTAAGTGAATGGCCCTTCTCTTTATGTAAAGAAGAATTGTTTTATTTAATCCCATGCGCCTTGCTTAAAGTTTTGTGATAATTTACAAAATGATAATCTAAATATTATTACGTTGGATAGAGATATAGATAGATAGATAGATAGATAGAGAGAGAGAGAGAGAGAGAGAGAGAGAGGGAGAGAGAGATAGATAGATAGAGAGAGAGAGAGAGAGTGAAAAAAATGATTCATATTTTCCAGGGTTTTTTTTATTTTTTTTTTTTTTATAGCTGACGTAGAACTAATAATGACTTCACGAATATTTATATATTATTATTTTTATAAATCATCCAAACGTGCTCTCGATACCCTAGGCTCCATAAATTTTTATTCCCCTGTAATATACACTCTTGCATAATATTAATAATATGCAAAGTTTCAAAACGTCAACAAAGTAATTAATAAAATAGAAAAACATATATTTAAAATTGTAGACATTAACAATGATTAATAGTCTTTTATCATTTCCAATGGATTTTCTAATGGGAAAATGGGAAGGGGAGGGAGGAATGGATGGGAGTAGGGATCTAAAAATATTTTTCGAATAAGGAACGCACGCAATAGAAAATATAAACTGCATATTATGGCCAGGTAGACTTAAAGGACGTAAAGATGATTAAGCAGTAAATAAAAATGCAGAATTCAAATTACTCATTACTCAATAATCCTAATTAATTCGAAGGCTCAATTCAAGGCTCAACCCGAGCAAATTTATAAAGTATTTAAAATTAAATTGCTGATCATAGCATTGAACATTGTTGCATAACAATGACATCGTATAACGCACGAGAGAATAATTAACGATAAGGACAATCCTCTGTCTATTTCCTTGATCCTGGGAATATCGTCGTTATTAATTAATGTCCATCCTCATAGGAAAATATTTCTGGTTCATCCAACATTCCAAAAACATTCGATCTAATCTCGGCACTCGACCTGCCCCGCACGTGCCTCCCTCAATTTCATCCTTTTCTCGTCAGGACAAACCTCTAATGGCTCTTTTTACTTCCAAATGAGCCTGCCCAGCCCGCGAGCCTTAGTAGCAAGGATGGGACCTGGGGAGTATTCGTGTTTGAGGGGTCGCACACGAGATGTACGTACACTCGATTCCTTCCTCGGTCCTCGCCCCCAAAAATCGCCTCGGCCATTGTCTATTTCACGTGTAGTTACACGCGCGTTCCTGGCGTATTCACGAGGCCGCGCGTGCCACGTTCTCGTCCTGCCACGCACTCACGATCCTTTGTGCCTCGGCCAATGGAAAATCCGTTTTACGCGGGATAACGTGTCGTGTGAAAGAGCCGAACTAATCCGGGACGAGCGTTGGCTCGTGTTGTTCCGTTGTCGCCCGGGGGCCAGGAATTTTCCGTGAAATTGACATTTTCTCGGCTGGCGTCTCGAATCGCCGCGTCCAGCTTTGATGCGCTCGACATTATGCGCTTGCGACTCGCGACTAATTTTATAAAGAAAATAGAGAGGGAAAAAGCAGCGAGCCCGGATCGCTCTGGAAAGATAAGTAATAAATTCCGCACGATTTATCAAGATAAAAGTGTGAATAGTTAATGAGTGATATTTAAATTATAACATGTAAACGTTTTACATAAATGCATGCTCACACTCGGGCACGCACACATACGTGTGTGCGCTCTTTAAGGATCTGAATAGTCAGTGACTCGTTAAAACCACGTGGTTCTCATTAATTCAGATTAAGAGAGTGGGCTTTCAAAACATGTTTCCACGATGTAATCTCGTAAAATTTTTAATTACAGCCGAGAAAGCGTCCTCCTCTCTATGAGGAAGTGGCATACATAAATATCTTTTTTTCCTTTCTTTTTCTCTCCCTCTCCCTCTCTCTCTCTCTCTCTCTCTCTCTCTCTTTCATCTTTTGTTCGTACAATCCCGACCGAAAATAATTTCCAATAACGACGGCACTTGTTTTGTAAATATACAGTACATTTTGGCATTTGGGACAATTAACGGCCGACCAAATTTCATTCTTATAAAATAGATGCTCCGTATGAAATCTTTAATTCCCCTCGTTTTCGCTCGCCTCTCCGTTTCCCGTTACGCTCCGACACAACACGCGCGCGCTCGCGCACGACCTGTCTCTCGTTGCCGCGCTTTATTTTATTTATTTTTTTTTGTTTTACCATACGGAAAGGTGCGAAGCCGGGGCATAGGAAAAGAGTCCCGTTTATTCATGGGAGCGCTAATTGGCTTGGCCAGGACGACGCGCTGATTGACTGGATTTCGCGCAAAAGAAGGAAAAACAAGAGGCGGCAACGGAAAATGGAAGAGAAAAAGCTGCAGGAAAGAGCTGCGTGTCCCGGAGCACCCGCTTCTTCGATCTCTTTGTGGATATGGTAGAGCTACGCTGGATTATTTTTATAGCGATGAGGCGCGGTTGAAGGGCGAGAGGGGAGCGGGGGCGTGGCTTCGATTTGCCTTATTGTTTAATTTTCGTTCTCTTTAATCAAGAGCCTTTTGAGGGAAGCTCGTGCTTGAATTTAAATATTGTATGGAATTTTCATGGAGCTAGTGAATTCCCTGAAATATACGTTTGAATAGTCGCTCTTTTGGGATTAATTTTTATTCACAGGGCTCGCGAGATAGGGAATATCGCTCCGGTGTCTAAAGTCACTGGCGTGAGATAAAGCAGATTTT
The DNA here is from genome assembly GCF_000503995.2 of Ceratosolen solmsi marchali. Taxonomy (NCBI): domain Eukaryota; kingdom Metazoa; phylum Arthropoda; class Insecta; order Hymenoptera; family Agaonidae; genus Ceratosolen; species Ceratosolen solmsi. The sequence continues at coordinate 1,092,746 of NW_011948428.1, forward strand.
CATCTCCGATTCAAAGTTCAATTTTTGCAAAATAAATGACAGAACAATTTTTCGCTTTAATACACGCTTTCATAAAGTTATACGGTATCAATATGCTATTGTTCTTTTCTTCTTTTTTTTTTTTTTTTTTTTGTTGGTTTTGTATTTTGTTAATTTTTTCAAAGAAGGTTTTATCGTTCACCTTCGAACGTACACGGACCTCTAATGATATTGAATAAATTCGTAAACTTTTAAAGAAATATGAAAATGCAATAATAATATTGTCCTTACATTACACCTTACATACAGCATCCTTACATTGGAACGCAATAATGGCTTGGGTTTTGGAAAATAAACTGAAAAAATTCTTAACGGCTGCCTCGCTTCTCCTCGGCTTTTTAAGTAGTTTGGTCATTTGACAGTGACGGGGGGGGGGTGTCACAGTGCCAAACAATATTTACTCGAATATTTGGTAAGTGCTGAAACGATCATTAATTTTACTCGGGAAAAATCTTGGAATCCAAACGTTAAAATCTAATCGTTACGCGCTCATTCAATCGTGCGGTAACCAAGACGAGAAAAAGAATGTTTGCAGCGTAAAAATGGATTAGGCTCACCCGCAGTGTGCCACTGTTACTCCAATTTCACTTTCGCGTATCGTAAACATTGAGGCCCCGACAAGCTCGCGTGTTACAAGATTGTCACGCGTGTTGCTTCATTATAATTATGAGCAGGCAAACAAAAAACTAGAGACTAGATGTAGATATTTTCACTCCTGCTCTTATTTGATTTCCGACCTTAATAATTAATTGTGTTTTTCATTCTCTCTCTCTCTCTCTCTCTCTCTCTCTCTCTCTCTCCCTCTCTCTCACTCCTTCGGGTAAGATACATGCTCCTATAATTTTTTTAATGTCGATTTAATAACGAAAATTATATCTACGCGTGAACGTTCGAATATTTCTCTATTCGCATTGATTTTCATGAAAGTCATTGGATTTTATTGCGCATCGGCTATCCGAATATCACCATTTTCACTCGGATCGTTTGCTTTTTCGCTCCTATTTCTTTTATAATTCTTCTATGTTTTGCCGGCTACAAGTTACTCGCGACAAATGAATTAACCGCTACGCACAATACAAATATGATTTATAGAGGGATTTTACAATGTAGTATTATTAACAGGCCTCGAGTCATCATCGATACAAACGTTAACACTCGACGGAGATTTGCCACCCACCACTTCCATTATATATCGGCCGTTGGCTTTTTAAATTGCAATCAATCATCCAGCGGGACGCAAGGAAATATTAACCGTCGAACTTATTTATTAAGCGCAAATGGAGTTTGCACGAGGATAGTTTGTTCAGCAGTAGTTGGCGCGAGTGGCACGAGGCGGACATTAACAATGGGCTCGCGCGGCAGCGGTGATAGATTCGCCTCGTTAGCTAAACTCCCCCCCCCCTCCAACCCATCCCAGGTCATCGCCCCCGCTTCCCGATTCTCGACCCACCGGATAATAACGAAATACCATAAAGCACCCAACTTACGATTCGACCGGCAGCCCCACACGCACACGCGCTTGCAAAACATAATTCCTGGATCGCTCGTACCGCGCATACCGATGACTTTACAACGCGTAATCCGCTCGCACGACAAACACTCGCAAGACAATTCAATGGGAGTTACCCCTCGAGAAGACGAGATTCCCGCCTATGAATGTCCATCTACAATGGAAATACGCGCCCATTACCGTCGTCGACGTGCGAACATGTGCCCACTTGCTTTAGAGAGCAGGGAGACATCGTTGTCCATTGTGCAGGTGACGCTTTTTGCGCCTGTGCGCGCACGCGCTGAAAGAGGAGAGGGGGGACAGGCGATGGTGCACCGCCGAGAGAATAACCTGAAACTCCGGAGGTGGCGACCGGCCACCGGGTTGCGGTTTAGCATGCGGTTTAGCATTTTCAACTATCAGGGCAAATTTTTGCTACACGATGTAACGCTCGCGAATGAAATTCAGGACAGTACGACGGTCGTGCGAAGATGCTCGTGGAAGCCGTTGTTGTTGTTACTGCTGCTGCTCTTGCTGCTCCTGCTGCTGCTGCTGCTGCTGCTGCTGCTGCTGCTGCTGCTGCTGATAGCGAAAGAAATATTATGACGATGCCACAATGAATTGGTACAGGCGATACTTGAGTTTTATTTAAGGATGAAATTATGGAGCGTGACTTGCAGCGATGATTACTGGCTTTGATTTATTTTCATGGTTGCGCGTACAGATTGGAGATTTTACACCGTTTGGTCGAGCTAGAATAATTCATTTGCGGTAAAGCCAACACCCGTGCTTAGGATCAACTTGGGTTTTCTTTCCTTTGTCTTCTTTGTTGTCTTTTTTGCTGTGGCTCTGTTCTCTTGTTGAACTCGTCGTGTAAATTTCATTTTATTTCAAACTCGGTCGAAGAACTGGCTCAAGGAAATAGAAAATCGCTTTTCTTTCAAAGCATATAGATAAAGCTCCTTTAAACATAAAAGCGTTAATTGATTTCTTTACATTGACATCCTCTTTACTCTTCGCTGTACACTGTATCGGAATGTCTAGTTGGTAATAATCATTCATTTTTTACCAAATAAATGTAGTTTTCATGTAAAAAATTTTTCAAACTCGGTTAATGTATTATTCCAGTTTCATAATTGCAATTGCAATTATGTAAAAGTAAACGTAAAATTTAAATTAAAGTTTTTTTAACATTGTAGAGATAAATTGGATAGAAAATATATATTCCGTGAAATCAGACGCTTACGAGAGAGAATGTATAAATTATATTAATTAAAAGTGATGTTGCTATTTATAAACAATTTTTATCTGTGTCGTCAATAATTAATCGATTAAATAAAAAATGTTGTTAGAAATAAATTGTTTTAACGAAGGTAATCGTCGATGTAAAAATACATATGAAATTGGTTTTTTATTTCATCTCTGCAATTGAACTCAATTAGAAATGCTGTGTGCATCGTTGAATTGGTGCGAGTTTCACGATTGCATCACTTACATAATAATCGCGAGATACGATCATTTAATAGAATCAACAATTTTTCATGTGATCTAATAAATGGACGCTCTCATTAAACGAAGATGATGGATTTTATATTTCTATGCGAAAATATAGAAAAGAAGTTCATTATATTTGATGATTACAAATATTCAATTTTTGTAAACGTATTGAAAACACGTTATAAATCATTCGTGAATAGGCATTTCGGAATTTCAGATTAGACAGTTGTAATAATATTGGCTGGCAGTTATCTTTACAAGCAAATTCAATGATCGACCCGTTAGAAAGCTAAAAACAAAACTGTTGTATTTACTAATTTTTAGCGATTATTGTTTTTCAACATTTATCCATTGGATTTTATATAATAAATGGAAAATTATCATTTTGCTGCACACACTAATGATATTAAAATGTCCTTCTTGGCGAGCGAGCTTTCCTACATCTTTCCTTATAAATAAAATATGTGTATGGAAATAAGAAGCGTATAAAAGTATTCTCCGATTGCTAATTAAGAATTTGTAATCCCAATTGGATAGTGGTATATTGGGTATAGCGGTAATTGGTCACCACATAAATTTTAATGTATCATCATACATGATTTCTAATGTACAGTTATGGGCAAAGATTTTTTTTGCATGTATAATATCAACCAGGAAATGATTAGATCTCGCAAGGCTAATATTTATCATTATATTGGAATAGATATTTACGTTTCGCGGGCATAACAATCTAACTTCCTACGCTACTTTTATAATTAAATATGATTTCGATGATTATGTTTATGTAAACGTCACATCTCGTTACTTTGTTGTGAAATTGCGTAATGTCGGGCCATCCAGCCAGTCGGTCACTATACAACTAATTCCAATAGTAAAAAAAAAAAAAAAGGAAAAATCTCTTTTTGCCCCAAAAAGATTTCCATTTTTGTAATTAACGACTGAATGTACAATATGATATCGATTTGATTGCCCGCCAATTTTGCGAATCCCAAACGCCATTAACAGCTGAAAACATATATTTTTCGTCGGCTCACAAACGCTGAACGTTAATTCGTCCGTCATAACGCCCAAGCACTTTTATAGCCATTGCCTAAAGAACTATATTTAAACTAAAGTCTAACGGATGATTATAATAACCTCGGGCATATCGAGTGACAAACGTCCCATCGAATATCACCAACAAATCACCGCATAATTATTTCATGGAAACGCGCTTAATATTTGCTTTGCCGCTTTCCAGTGCTCCTAAAGCGCTGTCTTTTCCCCGCGAGTCCGTAGCGACTTGCTTACTACACCCTCGCGGGTAAAAATATCGCTGTTTATAGTCGTGTATAAGTATCGCATAAACTCGGGAGCCTGGCAGAGTTTCTAAGGAAGCCTCGTCGTTCCCATACGACGAATGGCGACGCGTCACGTGTCGTAAAACTGGCCCGAGCCGATGCTGCGAGCCAAGAGAGTCGATTTAACGCGCACAGGAGCCGCGCGCGTCCACTTCTCTCGGCTGTCTCTTTTTACTTCGCCCCCTCCCAACGATGGCGAAATTTCGAGTAAGACGCGAGAGACTGCAGCAGGATGTGGGCGGCTCTACCTCGAATATCATTATTCCGGATGGGGGTGTGCGTGCGCCCGTTTGTATGCGTGTGCTCGCAGTTCGCGAGAGGAAGCGCTTCTTTGATGATACGCCTTTGTGTCCACCCTTTTTGCTTTTACGCTCGGCCGTTCTTTTTTCTCGAAGGCTCACCGCCACTCAACACTGCTGAAATTGCTGGGGGCTCTCTGTGTGTGTGTGTGTGAGAGAGAGAGAGAGAGAGAGAGAGAGAGAGAAAGAGAGAGAGAGAGAGAATGTGCCGTTTAATTTTATGCGCAGCAGTGTCTGCGGTCGGAAACATCGAGCCCTCCCCCCCCCAACCCCCCAACTACCCAACCCCGTGCCAGTTAAGAGAAACGAGAATGCGAAAACTTTTACGAATTGTTTAGAGGATCGCGTAAAATGCGGCCTGGTTTTGGCAAGGGCGGGGTGGGGAGGGGTCGGAGGCAGGGCCGCTGTTTTCGTCCATCAGGCGGATGTGCGTGGATTACTATGTCGCGAAAAACCCTAGTCTGGCTGGTACTTCAGACACACGGAAATTCAGTGCTTTTGACGGCGGCTTTGACTGTTTTAATGTAGTGTGTTCCCATAAAGGTTACTCGTAAACTCAATCTACCGCTTTTCCACGTTATCGCTTTGCCCCGCTGTAAATAGGAGTTCATTTTTGTCAATCATTCTTTCGATTTGACATTTTGCAGATATTTCAGATATGGAAATTACTTATATCGGAATATAGCCAGTAGTGTTGCTGTGTTCGCACGATTGTTAATCAATACTAGAGATAAAATGCTTTCTACATTCGTAACTATCGAATTATCGAATTATTCGTAAAGTCGTTGGATTTATGAGAATTAAAAGGACCAGATTTGTCGGCTCGATGTCGTAGTGTAATAATATTTGGCGGTAAGGGAAGCAAAATATTTACAATCCTGTATAACAAAGCGGCGCCACTTAAGTGACTTCCGATCCTCTTACGACTACTGCATCCATAAAAGTCTACCGTGCCAACTCGGAACACGAATGTTTTTGTCTCTTCAAAATTGTTGTGCCCAGCCTCTCACACACCTCCTGGACAAGAGATTAGTGAACAATTTTGTGATTTAGCGCGAGCCATTTGCTCTCACAAAGCTATGTCGGGATAATAAAACGAGTGGGAAGCGCAAACGGCAGCATCGTCGTAGAATTACCTTATCAAGGATGAAATGGAAAAGGCCGCCCGACTCTAATCTCTAATCTACGAGTGTCGTACTTGACACTTAAAACCAGCGATGAAGAGGCACTTTTTTTTTCTCTCTTTCTTTTCCTTTATCTCTTTCAAGCTGACTATCGCGCGATCGCCAGTTTAATAATACTGACTTTCCCATTCGCCTTTAAAAGTTACATGGCCGATAGATCGTGAGCACATTGGGTCGCGCGACATCAATCGCTCGTACCCGACAGGTGTGAACCTCCGAAAGCCCCATTTTTCGGCTGCATCATCGTCGCACTTATCTCAACTTGTGATTTCTTTTTCATCCTTAACTGCTGTCTATCTCGAATGTATCGCTGGCCCGTTTCCCCGCTGGGATCTCTATTCCGAACTACGCCCAGCGCATTTTATTACTCGCAATCTGCGCTCGAGAATTTAATTTACGCACGACTCTGGGCAATAAAAATATGCCGTATCGAAGAGTATCTTCTCTGCTTCTCTGTCTGACTGCTCGGACCATTTCTTTAATTAAAGTGCTCGCGATTTGAATAACGACTCGGGATCTTAGTTTATCTCGTTTTTTCTCTCTTTAAACTAAAATTTTTGAAATCATTGGCTTAAGCGATCAGCGACCCAATGCATCGAGCTGATTAACTTTTATTAGGCGCGCTATCGCTGCTGTCCTAGCGTAGCGAGTTGACTGCAGCGAGTCTTGGCCAAATCGAGACTGTCTCTTCCCAAAATGATAAGCCATCAAATAAATGCACGTGTCGCAGTGGTTTTGAGAATGACGGGCTAAAAACTCGATGCCCGCTTATTTTGCCGAGTAAGAGTGATGAGCGCTTAATATTATTGAGGGGCCAAAGTCGACTGTATGGCTAAATGAATTTTTTGGGGATGGGGGATGGTATGGCCTATAATTCATATAATCATAATTGTAACGTTAATCGTAAACGGGAGCGCGCGTTTGAGCCATTTTCAAACGTTAAAATATCCCCACTTTTTTTTCTTTTTTTTCTTTTTTATTTATTTATTTTCTATGAGTTTGACAAGGCGTCGCCGCAATGTGCCTCAAAACTTGCTTGGCAAAACTCTATCTTATTTATCCACTACTGAAGTACGTTTTTTATAAAACAAGAAAACAAAAAAAAAACAAAAAAAAAAAAAAACAAAAAAAAAATGAAAAAGAAAAGCAAAATAAGAAACATAATAAAAAAAAAAAAAAAAAAAAAAAAAAAAAGTTGCGCCCCACCAATCCCGTGAACGTATAATAAGCGAGCGGAGGCGTACTTAAGTATATATAAACGGAGAATTTCTCGTGCCCAGGCGACTTAACGCTACGAGCGTTGTTACCAACTTTCCACAAAACGAAGAACAGGAAGAAAAAAAGGGCGCGCCTCTTTCTCTTTTCCGGGGGTCGCGAGCCGACGGATCTTTTCGAAATTCGAGGCGCACCAGATCCCCAGAACTGCGTACACACCGCGGGACGTCTCGGAAGCTGTCGGGCGGGGGTCGCCTCTTGGCTATCGGGTGTCCTCTCGAAAGTAGACTTTTCACAGAGCAGAGAAAAGCGCTCTGGACGCTTGGTACGGACGGTTGGTGCGTCCGCAACGTTTTTTCTTCTTCTTTTTTTCTTTCTTTCATTCTTTCTTTTTTTTTTCTTTTTAAAGGGACAAGGAGTACTTTGGCCAGTTAAGGTCGTTCGCTGTGTTTTCACGCGCAACTGGCCAAAGGGCTGTGAGGAAGAGGGGGTGGGAGCGGAAGAAGGGAGGATCGACGTGGAGTTGGGAATGGTGAGCGAGGGAGGAGAGTAATGCACGGGTACGTTGAATAATCGAGGACAATGATGCAAATTTTAGGCTTACGCGCGTTGGATTATCTCGACGTTGCGTCGAGTTTGCTTTCGTATTTCAGTGATTTCAGTGAGCACGCGTTTTTGGTTGGTAAATTCTCTGTTGAGCGTTAATAGAGTGCATTCCTTTGACAATACGATCCAACTGTTATAATTACACGTGACGAGTGCTCCGTACCGAGTACCGTCGTCAAATCCCGCGTCCATTTATGAAGGAGGGTTGCGTTTTTTCGCCATTCAAAGCTTAATCCTTATGATTTATTATAGAAATGGTATAATTAAAAATTAAAATAATGCGTTTCGCTAGACTTATCATTATCCTTTTAAAACAAACGAGAAATAGATCATAAAAAAAAAAAAAAAAAAAAAAGACCGTAAAATAAAATTAACTGTATTAAAATAATATTTATATTAAATGGCCATAAAAAGCGGGGTTTAAAGATTTTCTTGAATTAATAAATTGTGCTTTAAAAAAAAGAAGTCGAGTAAAATGAGTAAAATCAGGGAGCCAGAGAGGTAAGTCGGGATTTAATAAATTTAACAGTCTGTAAAAGTGCGATTACATCATGAATTACATTTTAATTTACAACAAAGCTTCTTATATCGCGTAAACAAATCCTAAACGAATTCATTTAAATTTTCAAGCATAAAAAAACACCGTCCCAAAAACTCATTGCATAAAGAATTTTTATCCAGTTTAAAAGTTCTTGCAAAGGACTTATCCTTTGAAACGGTATTATTTTTCCGGCGTAACTACTCATTATACAAAGAAGTAGAGGTAGAACGTTTTCAGGCCAAAGCAATTACGTAATACGATTGATTTATTATAGAACGTCTGGCGGAAATCCACTTTCCAAATAGCTCTAACTTTCCCTTCGATCTCTTCGCATCTTCGCATTGTTGCTGATCAATCAGTTTTTCTTTTTCCATTTGCATTCGCTCGCGCTCCTAGAGCGCATAAATTTCTTTGACGTGCCGGGATTAGCGACATTACGCGCCCTCGGCAAAAGCGAAAATATGCCCGAGCGATTTTTCACAGTCCAAGAGATAACGAGACAATAAACATCTGCGCGAGGGCCATTTGATGAGCATAAATCGCGTAGCAGCAGCGGCGGCGGCAGCATCACCATCACCATCACCATCACCATCACCATCACCATCATCAATAACAGCAACAACAGTAACAACAACCGAAGAGTGATAAAGGGCAGTGTGCGCTTCTCACCCGTCGATGGGCGCGGAAAGGAACGGGGCGCCATGCATATATATATATATATATATATCTTTTTTATTTTACACCGAGAAACGCCCCGTAGATGCGAGCCTCAGCAGGACTCTATTTCCCCCTCCCCCTCCCCCAATACCTCCTGCCCACTCTATCGTCTCGGCACTCTGACCTAGACAGCTTACACGGCTATTTTTTACGGCTCTTTTCTCGCGCTCTCTAAACCGAATCCTGACTTTTCAGATTCTGAACGACGGCGGCAGCAGCGGCGGCAACAGCAGAAATGAAAGAAAGCCCCCTGACTTTTCCACTCGAGGCATTTTTATAACGCGAGGCGATTCCTCGGCTTTTCTTCTTCGCGCGGCCCTCGGTATTCCATTCGTGTTTCGGCGACTCGTGTCAGCAGATACGCCGGACAGTTTATTGCTGTTTAGATTTGTTGGGCCGAATGTTTGTTCGACGAGGGGCATTGGTCTTGGCTTTGTTACCTCCAAGTGGCATCATGCGTTTCTTTGTACAAGCTGTTGATGTTTCTCCTCTGTTTCACCCTGACGAGCTGCTTGTAAAACTTTCTCGGTATATATCGTGTTCTTTGGTGCATACAGAATTTTTATGTCATTCGCTCTCTATGCGCGCGCTGTAAAAGTGAAAATGACTGGCGTATCGGCAATAAATTTGGTCGGTAAATTTTCTGTCCCTATACATAAGATATTGTGTGGCTAACTACATGATTGAGTCGTTTATTATGAGCACGGGGGAGAGACTGAAGTAGAGAGAGAGAGAGAGAGAGAGAGAGAGAGAGAGAGAGAGAGGATAAAAGAATGCCTTGTAATAACCATCATTACTTTATAACAGCTGGATTAAACGATTTTCTATAATTATAATAACTATTATTATTAATTGCTCAATTCGAATTATACACGATAACTTACTAAGAGTTTCAATATTTAGTTTGATTTATTTTTTCTTATTGATACCGTTGTTTCTACTTTCTATCTACTTTCTCCTCGAATACGATACATCGACCCTCGACATTTAAAATAGTATACCAATTTTCTTGCACATATCGTTAAAAGTATCGCAGGCCGATTCTGAAATTGAAATTGAAATTGAAATTGAATCCACGCTGGCCTTATGTAAAAAGGACGTGCAACGACGAACTTGAACGAAAATCATTCGACTATCTAATTCATTTGAAATCACGTGATAAGCACGGCGGGTATCCTCATCAAATAATCAATTTACATTTAAACTATCAAAGACCTATTATACTCTAATTTATATACACAATTAATTCGGATAGCTCAATTTACGTACTGCTTCGGGGCTACTTTCCAAGATCAATTTATCTCTCAGAACAGTAAAGTTTTTATAAACATATTAATTAATGGATAAAAAGGGTTTTTAGTGCATCTTAAACATACTTTTTTATCATCTCCCTAACTACGTGTCCGCGATAATTAATGTAATAAGATTGCTTCTAAGAAGAAGTGTACGCACACTGACCAGAAGTAAGTATTTCTCAGGAATTCATGAGAGGAAACCAGCGTCCGTCGGCTTTTATTGCTACCAAAAGATTATCCCTACGAATAGTGTCTTCAAATTTATCTATCCTTACAGAGAAGCGTATGTCAACCTATAAATGAACGGAGAATTTATAGCTTTTAAATCGGGGAGAGCGAGTGTGGCTGCGGCCGCTAGGGATAAGTCACATGTACCACCAGTTGATGTATAGTAGTGTGCCTCGGACCGTGTATATGCTGACTTTAAGGGTCAGGACGTCATTTGTCGCCACGCAAGAGACGTTTCAATTCTATGAATCTTACTCTTGCACGTACGTGTCTGGAGAATATAATAAACTCGTTTTAATATATACCTAGTGTTCGGGGATTTTACGAGATTGAGCTTAAATATATTCGAGTTTGAATATTATGCTTGTAAATATGAGAAGGATAATGATGATGATCCTTGGTATAAATTGTCGGCTGCTCTCGATGTAACAAAAATTCTTTTAAACACAAACGCGTGTCGTTATTTATTTCATTTCAAGGCTCGTGTCCCTTACTTAAGTAGCTCGCCTTTGTGCAACGATTCACTCTAGTGTAATTAATTGGCTATAAAAACGTTAGCAGAACTGTCTCACGGCAAATGCCTGATTGAAAGAAATTTTAAATACTCTTGGAGCGAAGTACTTCAAGCGATCGTAATTAATTTTTCTTTTTCATCTTCTTCTTCTTATTCTTTTTGCTTCTTCTTCTTCCTCTTTTTCTTCTTCTTCTTCTTCTTCTTCTTCTTCTTTTTCGTTTCATTTATCGATGAGCATATAATTGATAAAAGTAAAAAGTAAGGAATTGCTAAAAGTGAGTACACAAGAGCCAACCTCACCCCTCCCATCGAAACGATACACATTCGACTTTGGCTATCCCGAGACAAAAAAAAAAATTATATTTATATACATGTCGTAATTTTTTATTCGCATCGGTGTCGACTCCACCTTAAATCGCACGAGCTTATACATATTTAATTATAAGAATCGATTAACCGAGCACAAAAGGAACTTTCTTCTTTTGTAATTTCATCGAAATAACCACTCGCAACTAAATACGTAGAGCGTGCATTTCTTTTCCAAGCTCCTATCAATAACAAAGAGTTTTCCTTGGCACTTGAACGAGCAGTCGAGTTAACTTTTAATTTTTAACCAAGTCCCCATGAGCGCATTAGCTGCAAAGACAACACAAACAACGGCCGTAAACTAAAACAAATAACATTAAACCAAAACCATTCAACACAATCGATTAAAACATAATACATCCTCGGTAACTCGCAAAAAGTGATCTACTCGCCTCCCGCCTACCCCTATCCTATCTCGTAATCCCGTACCCCCATAAGCGTTTAATTAAACAACATCTGCAACAGATAATGCATTCTTGCTTAGACCGCGGACTCCCGGTTCTTTTTGCGAAAATCGCGGGATCGGCCGAAGCGACACGAGAGATCGTGCGAAGAAAGAGAGTCGAGCGTCGTTAGCGGTGGCGAACGATACGTGGAGCGATTGGAAGGGGGGTGGGGTAGGGCGATGACAACGAGATTCGCGCGCCCACGAGAATGGTCTCGTAAAAAGCATTTACAGGACAAGAGGAAGCTCTTATCGGGGATAACAAGTAGCCGGGCGGGGAGGGGGGGGATGTACTGGTGTCTCATTGCAATTTTCCTGAATAATAAGCCCGCGAAAAACATGCGGCGGATACTTGAACGACATGGTCGAGTTGCGAAAACGGGAAGATTCTGCAATACTTCACGTGTCTACCGCACGCACAAAAGGTCGTCATCATTATCATCATTATTATCATTATCATTATCATCATCATTATCATTGCTGGAATTGTAATCGTAATAAAATTGATTATTATCGTTATCATTGTTGTTGTTGTTAGCCGGGCAAATTCAGCAGCACTTTGACATTTACTCGTAATATTGTTTTATACGTGGGCTGGAAAGTAAAGAAAATACAAAAAAAAAACTACCGGAAAATCACCCATCTTGTCAAGCTTCCAGACAGTTTTTCGTGAATAAAACTAAATTTGAAATGCCTTTAGAAACTTTCTTGAAATCCATTTCCTATGGTAAGATTTAAAAAAGACTTCTCTTTGCTACTACGCACGATGAACCTCTTAAAAGCTTCTAGTATCGAGAATTAAATTTGATTTCTTTGAAATTTTAGTATAACAATTTCATTAATACGCAAGGACGTTACATGTTATTGGGCTCCAATAGCTAGCGTTGAGAGAGAGAGAGAGAGAGAAAGTCAATTTACAATCGTAATAATTGAATTCTTAACATCTTCTTTTAAGCAATCAAATTAATAAATTATTGTAGCTTATAAATATTTATTAACGGTCAACAAGCTATTGATCAAAATTCCTAATCCATTCGCTTTTTCATATACTCGGAAACATTCAACTTCAACATTTATAAATAAATGTTTTTTGCCCGCTAGAACAAGCTTTTACGGTCAATACATTCTTAACCTCCTCCTTCTTTCGCCCATCTTCGCTTTTTCTCTACCCCCACAGCTTCACTCGGCGAGGTTTCAAAAGGAGCATTACGCCGCTTTCGATGCTTTTCAAGGACTTCGGCAGGAGCTTTGTGAACAACCGCGCGCTGTACATTTTTATCTTAATACTCAAAAGAGAATTCATCTCTCGGCATTGAAATCAATAGCGAAACAACTTACTCGGCCTCTCCACAATTTTGCCAGTTCATTATACTTTTAATCAAAGGCCATTTAATCTATCGACGCAGCCGTGCACATTAACATTTAATAACCGAATTATTACATGAAGGCTGCAACAAAAGATATATTCGCCATGGGTTGGTAAGTTTAAAATAAACAGCCGGGTATACTCGATGCGCGCGCCCTTCAAAACTGTCAATTTCCAGGACTCTAGCTAAGCTGTCGCAACTCCGGAAAATATTGCAAATTCCGAGGGGTGCTGAGTGCAGAGGCGGCCACTCGCCTCAACGAGGAGATTCTATGATCGAGATGTTGCTTCTCCCCCCCCCTCTATCCCTCTCTCCCTTCCTCCACTTCCTCGTGGTACTACTATTTCGCATCGCATTCCAGGGCACGGACGTCGGTCAAATTAAAATCTCGGCCGATCTGCTCTTCCGCCACACAATGACACGCTCACTTTTCTCCGTCGCGCCGTTAGGCGCCATTATATTCTCCACGGGCGCATCGATATATACGCGGCTAAGAGTACAAAGTCACCGGCGGCACATTTGTCAGGGCGCCGCAGCCACACGGCTAAACACGTACCCGCGTCTTCTAATCGGCTAATCGCCGGGGAAAAGTCCGTCGTGGCATTACCCAGCGAATTTCTTCCTCCTCTATCGCTGCGAGATACGAATCGCAACATTAAGTAATTCTCTCTGCTCTCTCTGCTCTGCTCTGCTCTCTCTCTCTCTCTCTCTCTCTCTCTCTCTGTTCTGTCTCTCTATCTCTATCTTTATCTCTATCTCTATCTCTATCTATCTATCTATATATCTATATATCTGCGCGCGCGCGTTTTGAGACGCAACCGCTTCGAAGTCATTCCGGAGGAAGAGCCAAGGAGCATTATTTGGCCTTGGGACCAAATGAATATCGAGATTGCCGCGAGTGATTCGCCGAAACGTGACTTAGTCGTACAAGGACGAGCCTTGGGGCATTGCCCAGATTTGTCTATGTTTGTTTTTGGCTTTTTTGCTCCTTCCCAGCTTCGGCACGATTGCTCGATTCTATGTGAAATAGGAAGCCGAGGGATATCGTATTTTGATGCTCGATAAATTAGGATCAGCGAGCAGTCGCTAAATCATTCGGTTATAACATTTTTTCCTTGCGCAATAACCGCTAGGAATAACATGCTAGGATAAAGCTTGATGAGCTTCCTTCGGGATCTGACCTGTATAAATAATGACGGCCAATACTATCCATAGATTGTGAGCAAGGTGTTGGCTAACTAAATAAAATAAAATTTTTATCCAATCGGTAAGGGTAATTGGGGATCTTGTGTGCGCTTGGATCGATCACTGATTGGTACCGTTGGTGAGACTTTCTTAATAGTTAACATTTGCCCAGGTTGATTGGAAGCGCTCGCTTTTCCGGGAAATAAAGTATCCGTCATTAGGGAAGCCTAGCTATCCGTTAGAGATTGATGTTATGGTAATCATGCAACATCATCAATTTATATATATATATATATATATATATATATATATATATTTCATGCAACATCATCAATTTATATATATATAGATATATATATATATATATATATATATATATAATTTAAAAAAATAAGAAAATAAGCACAATCAGAAAATGCATCTTTGCTATTAGCCACTGCAGAGCGAGAAAATGGATCATACAATCGTTATTTCAAATCGATTCCCATTCTTCAGCAAACAAGCCTCGTAATGGCAAATTGACACATTAAATGTTTAATCGCGTTATTTTTTATAAAACGTGTCATGTAATGAAATATAATTGAGACTATTAAAGAATTATTGGCAAAATTAAATACCGATAAGCTGCTGATAGAGTAATCGCGTCATTGACACCGAGACCATTTTTTCTTTATAATTCAATTTAATAACTTGGAATAAATTCGTAATTTAATGTTAAATATTTTAAGGAAACGTTATTAACTGATTTCGCATTATACATTATTAATATCCTATTATCGCTTATAAAATTTACACGTTATAACTAAGCGTTAAATAATTTCGTTTTATAGATTATGATAGCACATACTTACATATTTAAATATTACAAATATTTGTCATTTTTATTTACCTTTAACGGCATTTTAGTCCTACAAAAACGTTCTTAATATTTAAAAGAAAATTTTGTTTATATATATATATATATATATATGTATTTTTTTTTCAATACATTTTATTAAACAAATATTTATCTGTATACTTTGTACTTAATCGGAGCGAACATCTTCGTACTTTACTAGATCTTTATGTATTTGACGGCAAAAATGAAATACAATATACATCGAAATCTTGATATAAATCGAAAACTTTTTTCTTCCAGTTTCTTTAACTCTTATTCTTAATAATATTCTCACCGCCTCTCTTGTTACGCCGAGGGTCTCTCACTTTTGCATTTATTACGTAACTTTTAAAACTTGTGATCTTTGATTTTATTTTTCAATTTGGAGAAGAAATTCTGATAGATATAAAGTAAAAGTTTTGTATTTAAGTCATATTGTATAAAAAGGTTTGTGAGAAAAACATTTTAAGTGTTAAGCTTTTCCATAACTGAGATAAAGTTTTCCTTCATAAATCAAACAGTTGTAGTTATATATGTGAAGAAGGTAAATAGATGCTATAAGAAAGTTAAAGCGAACAAACTATTAATTATAATATTTAATTATATTTTATTTATATCTTTTATTGGATACATTTTATTATATATGTCATTATATTTAATAATGGAACGAAAATGTAAATGTGCCGATAACTTATTAGCTAATTTTAAGGTATTTTTCGGTATTGATTAACCAAATACGAGGCTTAAGTAACAAACAAAGCTTAAAAGAATAAAATATTCTATTAACATCCGATAAAGTTTAAATGAAAAATATATTACGTTTTTCTTTATCGATCGCTGGTTGCCCATTTCATTTCATGTTTTTTGCTTACCCCGTATCTTTTTCATTTTGATTTTCCCGTTTTTCTACATCTATCGTATGCCTTCATTTCTCGTGTGTTGCGGTAAACTCTCACTACTATTCGATTATGATTAAATCTTGATATTTCTTTTTCGAGGGTTGGTTTCGTATTACTTCTTATCGGCTCGCTTTTTCGATGGGTGAAAAGTTTGTGATTGACGCGTCTTTCACTTGACGAAATCTAGGAATTTATTAGAAAGCGCACGGAAGGAGCATTGTAAGCATTTTCATACGGTGGATCATGGCTATGTAAGGCAGTTTTCTTTTCAAACTCTTGTCTACCCTCCCCTTTCACCTTTAATGCTAAAAAGACATTATCGTGATGGCAAAGATAATTAAGCATCGGCATTTTCATAGAAACGCATTCCATTCGCAACAATTATCATCTTCTTTCTGCCTGTACGTACTTTAATAATAGTAAATTAATCCAATGCAACTAAGCGCAATTAATTCTACGAATAATATTATTGGAGTATTAAAGATACTCCATTTAATAATAAAATTGGAATATTCATTAGTTCAAAATTGAATATTAATAGCTGTTAATGGGTGTGCAAAAGTTTTCAAATATGCCATAAGTTTTCGAGTTCTTCAACAGTTCAGTTCATATGAAAGCCGTAAAACTAACTTCAGAGATAACAGAAATGAATTTAAAGTAATGTTCTAATTTTTTAGTTTCGTCCAAGTTTTCGTGTCACCATTGTGTCGTTGTAGGAAAAAAAAAAACAAAAAAGAAAAAAGAAAAAAAATGAGATTCAGACGCGAGACTCGAACTCCGCAAAAATATTACTGCCTCGACGAAATTATCCCGGAAGTCGACGCAGTTTCATATCACGTCCTCGCGTTACCTCGACTGAAAATAATACTAAAAATAATCCGAAAGCACTCCAAGTGAAGGTATCGCAACTACAAAATCGACGATAGAAGAGGACAAAAATTTTCTTTCCCAGCCTCCTCGACAAAACGCGACTGAGTTATCGTTTGTCAAGACGCCGTCAGTCAAGACAACCAAATATTTCCATCGCTATTCGACCCCGCGACTACGCAATATCCGTCCTCGATGAAAAAGCGGGGAAAAGCGACCATCTGCGTATTGCTCGGGTGTGGTCCCGAGGGCATCGATGGGACAGCTTCGATGCGCCTTTGTTCGCTCGTGCAGGACGACGATGGTGGATTTACATGCTGTCGCGTAATATGCTATGATGAGACGTCATGATGCGATATATCGATCGCTCATTTCGGTTTAGGTATCGATGGGGACTCCCCTGGTGCTATGGCGTTAGGCGATGGGTCGATTCGGTAGGGGATGAGAGATTTAGCCAAGTGGACGGTGTTTCCTTTATCTTGGATTTTACGCTTTTCCCGCATCTTCATACTTAATAGGAATTTTATCCGCCAGTCTGAAGTACGCCGTGCGAAGTAACCCTTTGTAAATGAAATTTTCTCCTCTCAGAAATAATAGACCGTTCGCGGTTACTCAAATTTACCTCCATCTAGGAGAAATATAATTTTGCCTTTTTTGCAAAGATTTTGATTAACTTAATTTCTCTTGTCCTATAGGTAAATTTTTTTTCGTAGCTAAGCGAAATTCTTGGCATCAAAGAATTCCCCGTAGTTAGTTGCAACGCTGAAAACTTCAAACTCATGCACTGTATAAAGAGTAATTATCCACATAAGCTTATGAGTTTGTTGTTAGTTCGAGGTGCAGCGAAGACACGAAACAAAAAATTCATAGATAATTATATGCTGAACGTAAGTCTATTTGAATCGAGGAGAGCCGAG
Organism: Ceratosolen solmsi marchali; assembly: GCF_000503995.2. NCBI lineage: Eukaryota > Metazoa > Arthropoda > Insecta > Hymenoptera > Agaonidae > Ceratosolen > Ceratosolen solmsi. The sequence continues at coordinate 1,110,633 of NW_011948428.1, forward strand.
AAAATGATTTATATCATTGAATTTTTCATTGTCGTATTCTATAATTATTTTTTATTTCATCAGCAATTATTATACGTTTATAATTCTTTCTATTTAATTGGACGTGCTTGTTATTATTTTCAAAAAATCCTTTTCCTCTATTTCATTGTACTTATCCGTTAATAGGCAAATTCTTAACAAACGCTATTTTAAATGTCGCTATCTTCGCATACAGAGACGTTTTATGTACTTTGCGTTACATTATGAGAATACAAAAAAAAATTTTCCCCTAATTTGCGATTTTTTTGCTCGTTATTATTATTATTGTTGTTGTTGTTGTTGTTGTTGTCGTCGTTGTTGTTGTTGTTGTTGTTGTTGTTGTTGTCGTTGTTGTTGTCGTTGTTATTGGTATTATTATTATTTTCACAAAGGTATTCATGCGATCCGCTTTTATCTCGGTGGTAACAAATTTGTCGACGTGATTTTCAGTTATGTGTCTCAAACCCTTGTTATGTTACGTGGTACGTGATGACATAGTATAAGATAAAAATTCTATCATCACTTCGTAAGATAAACGTATGTACTTTGAAGAAAAATGAAAAACTTTGTTTAGGTAATACATAAAGAAAATGATCCCCCTTTAAGAAAATAATATTTTTAGCTGCGTTGTGTTATATCAAAGATGTCCCCTTTTACAATGTAATTTATACCTTTAAATGTTTTTTTTTCTTTTTTTTTTTCTTTTTTTTTTCTTTTTTTATATACCGAAACAATACACTATAAATAGTAGTATATTTTTTCGTTTTTGCATGCATAAGCTAATTATATCGATAAAAGAATCGGTTTATCATGTCGCGAATATTTTAGAGCCTCATCCTCGAATTATCGATAGTCGAATAATCGAGTAAAGCATAATAAATAATTTTTTTGGAGCCTTAGGAAAGTTCAATTTGCAACAAAAAACGAGATAATCTGATAGAATTACGAAATGAGATAAGAATCGTGAACAAGCCAGTGCCTTTTGTAAATTGGACCCCGAAGTATCGACGTATCTCGGGAGCTTTCGAAATTCGAGTGTTCTTGCCAAATTAAAAGCAGTTACTAGCACGCAGAGTTGAGTTGCACCTGCGCACTCGTCCTAACATTAATTCCCTGAACCGTATTTTCGATCGCAAGAAATAGCCGTGGAAGGCTCTTGAAAGGAAGACTTAAAAAATAAAAGGCGAAAAGCAAGGCAAAGTAATGAAATGGGATAAGAGAGGGTGAGGCGGAGTCGCGTTTTTTCCGTGGCTGATGGGCTACGCGAGCGGCAAATCTAAATGTTATTTTGTATTATTCATATGATTGTATAAATGAGTATCACCGATTTTGTTTAGGGTAATAGCTGTCGAAAACCCATGCGCTTACTTACCGGTAATTGTGAAGTAACTTTCTAAACATTCGTTGGGCAACAAACTCCAGAGAAAAATTGCCCGAGAGAAATAAAAGCGTAGGAGCGTGTTTAATACGACGCAATTAATTTTCGACGTACAAAGAGTCGTCATTGCTTTTGTCAAGTTTGCGAGGATGCTTGACTAATAACGTATAATGCAACCCCTTTAGCGACGAAACAGCGATTCATTATGGATTTATGATTCATATACATGTCGTCAATATTGAAGGACTTAACCTTCTGTTATGTAGAACTATTTATGGCAACTCCATTAGCATCGCTAAAATAAGGGAAAAGCCGATATTTTCGGGAATTTGTACACTGGGATAAGCCTGGAAAACCTTAGTTGACCAAAATAAAAGATAATTGAAATTTCTCTTACGTTTGCTTATTTCAAATGTTTCTCGTACCCGAAGATAAGATCAAAGTTTTGTATAAGTTGGGAAAACGCGTTAAAATTGAGTCTGCTTCCATTGCATTGGTAATACTTTTTCCAGCTATTGTTGAATGTACATAAGACACACACCCGCGCACTGAACGAAGAGAGAGAGAGAGAGAGAGAGAGAGAGAGAGAGAGTGAGTGAGAGAGAGAGTGAGAGAGAGGTAAATAAAGAATTAATGTAAAAAAAAGAGTGAGATATTTTCATTTAAACATGTAAAAGGGCGTGAAAAGTTACCGCTGTGTGTGATAAATAACGAGATAACGAGCAATTGCGAAACAACAAAGTTTAAAGACGAGTGGCGAGGGAGCGAGAGGACGTCATTCGAAACTATGCACTCAGTTTGAATGATTGTGAGCCGTATGATGACAAGAGCAAACCGATACAACAATGCGGGGAGCGCGGCAACGACGAGAAGGACGCGCACGGCCGTACAATTATCTATTCCCACCCCCCACCCCTTCCCGCACCACACCACCGCCGATAGGACAGAGTTGGGCGAATGTTGCAACTTGTGCCCAAGCTATCTGATGTAATTAAGGAAGTTACGATCGAGCTAAAACGCAGTTCTGTTATATCTGCTATATCTTCCGCCCCTTTCTCCTGCTCAAGTTCCTTAACCTGTTCAACGCATTTACGCATACGCGCTTGTTAAGAGGACAAGCTGCGTATTGTCCGTCCCACTCTGTCTGGCGCGCGAATACGTTTGGGACGAGGTAGGAAAGTCGCGGATGGAGCGTAGATGCTCATGTGGTTTATTACATCGATTTGCATTCGAGGACAATAAATGCGGCGCGTCAAGTATACAAGCAACAATGGGAAATCTGAATGTACGCCGAGCGAAACCTTGAGAATTTTCCTTTTCATTGCCACTTCGTTTCGTCCTTTAATCGAGATGATAATATTGGCGCCGAAGCGAGCAGCTCGATCCTACACATTAATCAATTAATAAAATTTGTGTGTACTGAGTGGAGTGGCAGTGAGGGATGCTGATTATGCTCTTTTCGCATCATCGACGGCCTAATTCAATAACGTTCGGACGAATTAATTTTGCATTAATAATACATTTGTCGCGAAAGAAATTTCTAATTATTCGCGTATTGTATGTTTTGAGACTGCGTGCACGATGCTTTGTTAAACCATCAAAATTTGTTAACCTATATATATATTTATATATATATATATATATATATATATATTCCTATTTTAAATAACTTTGTCATTTTTTGCAAGAGCCCTGCTAATTGCATTTAATTAGAAATGAACGAGTCGACAGTCAACTCGAAATATGGATATTTGGATGTTTTAAAGATATATGGATACATAGAATGGACGTAGAAGGAGTGTCGAAGAAAATAAAACACATCGTCATTCGCAGTTTTCTCTTTATAACTATAACTTATGCGAATATATAGCTTTAATGTTTTACTAGCCAAATGTATGGGAATAAAGTTTATATAAATTTATTGTGACATTGTTTGAAAAGTACACGAGAATATTGAAAAATATCAATATGGTGATCGATATTTTATAACTTTTACAAAAATACGCATATATTCAGCTTACCTACATTTGTATGCAATTCATTATTATCCGTAATTTATGATTATTTAAAATTGTAGGTAAACATTTTCAAGTATCTCGATAAGTCGTAAGGTTATTTTGTGAGAAAAATATTGAAAAAAAAAACATCCTCGATTGCCATGAGGACTCTACATAACGAGAATATAATACACTGACTTTTTTAAGTTTTGCATTTTATTTGTGAAATTTGTGAAATATCATAAGAAATTTTCATATTACCATTACCCATTATATATCATTCATTTTAATTTTACATTTTAATTGAAATAATGACAGTTTTGTAAAAGAAGATTAAAAACATTAAAGACATTAGCAATCTATTGGCAGATGAACATTACTTTCTACTTATTTTGCGCTTAGAATTATGAAAAATGCATTAAGAAAAGTTATAAGCAAGTTTTGCTAGAAACGAAATTTTACAGTTATACAAAAAGTGTGTTGTAAAAATTGAAAGGATAAGACGGTGGTGTGTGGATTGAAAAGAATCCTTCCTCAACTAGAATCTAAACAGGTATACAATTTTTGAAAAGAGATAAATGTTTGGTATATAAGGCAGGATTATTAGCCAAAGCCGACCCTCATAGATTAGTAACCGTAATTATGTTTTGAAATTCTCAACGCCGTCATTAGGATAAAACTTGTAGTTTCGTTTGTTTGCATTTCAATGTCGTTGAAAGGCCTATAAAATATTAAGGCAGATAACGAGTTAAAAGTGCAAGACAAGTTGCGCTGATCATGTTAAAGCTAATAAAATCGATCATTGGAAAGCTACAACGTTTAAGGAATAAAAATAACTAAGCATGGCACACCGAGCAATTCCAGTTTAACCGCCAATAAATGCTCGGCATATAAGGATCTTAATCATCTTATTAAACATCTTCGCTATGTCCTTTAATGCAGTTGACCCGAAAAATGTGAAGGATACCTATAAATCTCCAGAATGGAAGAAACGAAGGGGTGAAAGTGGAACGAATGAGAGCGGCGTGAAAGATGCTAGGTTTTTTTTTTTTTTTTTTTTTTTTGATCGAATTTGCGGTGCGCAACGTACAAAATTTCCTCTCGCTACGCTTAGTTTCACTTTGTTGACTCAATGCCTGTCTGATCGGCGATGAAGCGCGTAGCGATGTTTTTCTCGTTGACTTTTCCGCCTTCCTTTAAATGCTTCTACCGCGCCTCTCTCTCTCTCTCTCTCTCTCTCTCCATCAGCCTCTCCCGCTACCTTGTCCGTACATGCGCGCAAAATCATCATTATTATCGTCATTGCAATGGTTCGGATATTTTTTGCGGATTACGACGACTCTCCTTGGGCTCTTATCTCCCGTTTCTTATTTCCTTTATTCTGTCCTCTCTTCGCTTGTTTTCTTATTATCAAGTTCGTGTCGTAGCTGCGCCGAAAATGAGGGAGCGACGAGAGTGCCGCGAACGCTGTTTGTCCTGCTCGCTGATCCGCGATGATGAAGAGGGTTTTACGATTCTTTTCATTCCTCCATTTTTTCCTTTTCCTTATTACTTCGACGTTCTTGTATTTTTTTTCTTTTACGTGCTGACTCCCCGGCCCCGGTATACTGAGCATCGGAAAATTTGTTGTGAAATCGATCGCCGCTTGTTGTTCTGGCGCTGTTCAAATCCAAGTCTCGCCAAGCTCGCCAAGCGGGCAATTTTTATTATTAGGTAAAATTGAAATAAAATAGAAAAAATAAAAATAAAAAAAGAATTAAATGGTTAATTAGATATGTTTACATTGCTTTTAATTTTTATATTAAATTTCTCCTGGAATGCAAATACCCTTTCCAAGTGGCATTTAGTATTTTATAATAATTCGATATTCTCTTTACACGCTCAACGAGCTGCTAATTTTTCCAATTAATAACAAACATTGTGCGTGCGTGTGTACGTAAGTGAGTAAGTAGTAAGTATCTAGTAATATCTAACTTGGAATTTATTGTTTAATGTATGTTTTTTTCAGTAGAAAAACATTCTAAGAAAAGCCATTGCAATTCCCAATAGTCGACAATATCTGTCAATTAATGCATTGTTGCAATAACACAAATCTATTTAATAATCATGTGAATTTCTGTCAATTAAGTTAATTCTGATATTTTAACTCGCGACACGAGCCGTGCAATAAAAATTCCCTTTTGATAGATATGAGAAAGATTGTAAAATAGATCAGAAATAGTGAATCAGAGGGTGGGATGGCGGTGGGTGGGGCTCGGTGCGTGTGTGGGGGCGGAGGGGGGGGGGGGAGACAAACGAAATATATGTCAAGTTTCGTGAAGGGCTGGCGCCATACCGAGTGAACTAGGAGTGGGACTCTTGCGTTTAGAGAAATATGGCGAAGAGAATAGAGGCGCACAATAGGGTATATCCAGGTATGTTTTTCCCCTCTTGGCAAAGCAAACCCGTCGTCGAAAGAGATAAAGGGAGGTAAGGTACGTGTGCGATAGGCGCTTGAGCGAGAGCAACTGAGAGCGACGGAGGTCACGCAGATGACGAACAATGATGCCGAAAAATCGCCTCGAATCTTTCAATCTGACTCCAAACCCGACCTCGACGCGTTGCGTCCCTCCTCATCCACTGCCGCCACTCCCCTCTCATTTCTCGCGTCTTTATTCTATTCGGCTTGACGTTCGAATTAAACGCGTTGGAATTCTTCCGACTCCTGGCTCGCCTCTCTTCTTCTCTTTACCCAACCTGGAGCTGCACTCCCAACTTGCCTCGTCCCCGACCTCTATGCGCATTCGATAAACGGCGCCTTTGCTTTCCCTCAATCCCGAAATTCGGCTCCTTCAACGTTTAATACGAGTGATGTGAATATAACGAGCTTCGTTATGCTTCGAGTGGTCATTTAATGGGGTATAAAGAGATTTTACGGGGTTATAGATGAAAGGAAGGAGGAAAAGTTGTCGCCAATTATTGAATTATTGCGCCATTGTACGCGAGCCTAGTCTTCTTAAGAACTTGAATTTCTCTTTTACGTCGATTTCACGGATGGATAGCAATTATTTTCATAAACCGTCTTCAATAATTTTTTATTGAAGAATTACCCTCCTCGCCTTATCATAAAAACATTCTTAAGATTGGCCATTGATATTTATCAGCGAACAATTATTTCCACGAGCGATCCAATCGCTAAAATTATTTCTATCCCCCTCCCCCTCCCCCATTATACCCTTTGACGCCCCCCTCCCCCTCCCCATCCCCCTCCCCCTCCGCCTCCTCCTCCATCACTCCCTCTCCGCCGTTATTGTAGGCGTGAAGGAGAGATGGAGATGAAGACACATAGTCAGTGGGTATATAAAATAGGAGGTCGAGCAGGAAGTCGTTGCTGGGCGGGGTCCCCCTGCCCCTTCTACCACCGACAATACCGCTCTCGAGAAGTCTTATCACGGGCGATGGAAAAAACAATGGTAAAATCATCGGCAATGACTCGAGCGCAGACCATTCTTCGGTTCCCCGCTACTCGATCAGCAACGTCGTCGCCCGGCATCCAATATAAACCCACGAAAAGCCTCTTTCGCCCGAGAGTTGGCGGACTCTCGAGAGCCAAGAGGACGATGGCGAGAGAAAAGAGTGCGTCGCCGGCTCTCGCTGAAAAGGAAATGGAAGCCACTCGAGTGGCCCATTGTTGCCTCGTTTTTTCAAAGCGAAGATTGGCCTCGCCTTTATGCCATGCCGAGCGCGCTGACAAATTCGCTCGTCGGGAGTGGCACACGGGAAAAACAAAGGCAGCCGAGCGAGCGCGATGGAAAATTGGGCCGACCTCGATTAGAGCTTAGTGTTTTTCTGGCGAAGGAGCCCGTGGTTGGAAGAGGGCGAGCGGATAATATGGGGTGGCGGGTGAGAAGGAGGTGGGGACGGAGAAACGGGGGTGGACGACGGTAAGAAGTGGGAGCTCGTGGACCTCGATCTCATGTGGCTTATATCTCCGCGTCCTTTTCTCTGCCTGACTTCCTCTGGAACGAGTTGGACGATTATCCAGTATTGGGGCATTTTCAGTTGCGGATGTTTTGGACACTTTGTTCTCTCTTCGTCGCCCGTTGAGTTTCCCCCAAATTTTTGGCGAATATTTTCCACGAATTTTTCCACTTTCTTCTACACCCTATCACTCTTTTTTACCTTTATCTCTTTTATTCTTATCTCTTTCTCTCTCTCCCTCTCCCTCTCGTTTAGCCTGACTGAAAAATTTCTAGATTTTTTTTTTCATTTTTCCTTCGATCGACGCTACTCGAAGTGAGTGTCTTGAATAACGAATTCGTTTCGTCTTCTCGTTGCGATATTTTATGCGGAATTGGGTAACAACGACTTCACCCTATGGAACACATGGGCATTAACAATCAAATCAAGATTCGCAGCAAACATTACTTTAAACGCATATGCGTCTTGTAATGTATATTGCCGTTGTATATCGGTCACTCGCCGACTTTCTTTATATTCACTTGTTTTGCTAACCAACGACACGCGGACGTCATCGGGCCGATCTAAAATTTTCACCTCCTAAACAATCCCATTACAATGTATTTCCCGAGGTGGCGGGTAAGCCAGCATTTATGGCCCCCCGGTTCCCAAGCTTCCAAGAATAATTACCGGGAAAAATGAGAGGAAAGGAATTCAGTGTTGCACGGCCAGTCGTGAAAAAGGGCAGTAAAGAAAAATGTGTGTCATCGATGCATTTGCAGAGCGACTTTTTTTTTTTTACCTCGGCACCGCTATTCTCCCGCGATGTGACGGCGTCTCAGTTGTCATAGCGCGAGGACGCGGGTGTACAATTACAGTTCGCGTTTTACGGTCCCGGGAACGAAAGAGAACGGTGGGGCTGGTGGATGAGGCCCGGGGATGGTAACGTGGGTGGTGGGTGGGAAGCGCGCGGTCGTAGGTCGAGTGGTCGAAAAACCTTAGGCAAAAGGTCGTCGGCCTTGCGTGACCAGGAACAAGAAGCATACGAGCCTGTGGGACTCCTTTTTCTTGTACATTTCGCAGCGGAAGAACCGAGACGCTACGAGTGGGGGAACTTATTGGGATATACGCGCATGCTTTCGTCGTGCCTCCGTGACTTCTTAATATATCGTGATTAAATAGGCCGAGGGTGAAAGATTGTAATTGTTGAAAGGAAGTAAAAGGTTAAGTGGGCTGGGGGGGGGGGTGATGATGATGGTGATGGTAATGGTGGTAGTGATGGTGGTGGCGGTGGCGGCGGCTTGGTAAGGGTGCGGCGGGGCGGGAGGGGGAGAAGCCGTGTCTCGCACTGGCTACATGTATTTCCTTTATTTCCATAAGTTATGCGCTCCATTGAACTCGGTCGCTGTTTTATCAACAGAAACGACTTTTCCGGGACACGATCGGTTCATTAGTAATGATTATGTGCTCGTTGCAAATAGGATCGCGAATACCTGATCTTATCCAGTATATCATTATTTATTGTAAATCATAAAAGCATATGATAATTGGGAAAAACAGTTAAGATTGAGTGAGTGAGTGAGTGAGTGAGTTAGTGAGAGAGAGAGAGAGAGAGAGAGAGAGAGAGACGAGATTAAAAGAGAAATAAGAATTAAAGTTAACTAACAAGTGACTAACTTGAAAACGGCATTGTTAAATGTTCCTTTCAGTTATAGGTTACTTTTAGAAGGTATTTTCCCACAATCGCATGTTCCTAATTAAATAATGTACTTTCGTGCGTGTTAATTAATTTTTTAAACATTGAATGATTTGGAAGCGGCGCCTTATTCACACGCTAAGGTTAAGCATCTCAGACACGTTCCCAGTATTTAAAAAGTTGACTCGTAAAACCGAACCTGACTTGCATCTTGGCCCACCTTTCATTATAAATGACTTTATTACAATGTGCATCTACGGACAATCGTAGACCGTGACTACAAGAGGAAAGAATTACGGTAATTCGTGTGGCTTCCGACACCGGATGGACGCGCGACCGTCGGCCCTTCTACTCTCACACGTGCATATCCTTTTATTCCTTGCACACACATACGTACGTACGAGCGTAGCCCTTGCCGAAAATTACTCGGAAAGGGCTTTAATAAGTTGAGAGGAGAATTTTATCTCATCGTTCCCACGAGTCGATTGCATCAATGACTCTTTCAAGCCAACTTTGCTGCGGTCTTCATTAAATGCTCGACGCGACTGCCGACACCTCCGCAAGATGCGCACAAGAGATATACGAAATGAAGTTACAATTACAATTACTTGTAGCGAATTTGTTGTACTTGTACGACATGGTCTCGGTAGGATTGATTTTGGTATAATGTCGTTATATGGGTATATAAATTTTCTCCGAGACTGTTGCTATTACAAAAGAAGTGATTTATTAAAATGGAAATGTTGTTTTCTATACAATCTATACGATCTTTTAATCTGACGGGAAAAATACTTTAAATTCTGGAATATCGCTTGTATTAATACCCATTATGGTTACGAAGCTTTCATTCGAATATTTAAATATCTCGAATATACAAGTAGATGGTACTTTTGAAGCATTTAAAGCTAATGATTTATGCCAATTGTCTCCATTTCCAAAATGTTTCTCTTAAACCACGACTAGAAACAACAACAACAACAACAACAACAACAACAACAACAACAACAATAATAATAATAATAACAATAACAACTCACGTAACGAGTATACATTTATTTTACGCAAACATTTATAACATAAAAATAGTTATTTGTCTAATGCATTGAAGTTCTAATGAAAAATTTTCTCTTTATTACAGGTAAGTTAAATTTATCCATAATCTTCTGCGATGCTTACGTCTCGCGAGGAGTACGGAGTACGTTCAAGTGAGCATTCATTATATTGCGACGCACGAAAATTTTCCTCCTTTTATTCTTCAAAGTGTCCAGCAAGTTAAGGTATATAAAAAAAAAAAATAAAAAAAGAAAACGATTTTTGCGTATTCTGAAAAGAATGAAAATCAAAAAACAAAAATCAAAGAATCTGTAGTTAAGATAAAAAAATCCATCTTATAACGCTACTGTACTCTAATGTGTAAAGGAATTCCTCGTATGTAAAATGTATCAGATGAGAATAATTTTTAGCAAAAGTAGGAGCGATAAAATTTAGGTGGGCGGGCAATTTTTGTATTTGGAGGAAGAAGAATAAAGCGTTCGTCTTGCATTCATAAATTCCAACGACCCCCTCCTATCTCTCTGTATCTACCTCTTTTTTACTCTCACACTTTCTCTCCTCTCTCCTCTCTCCACTCTCCACTCTCCTCTCTTCCTCTCCCCCCACTCCCTCTCCCTCTCCTCGCTCGTTTCCTGTATCAACGTAACATTTTTTCCCGTCCATTCTTTATTTTCTCCGGATGTATTTAGTGCCCCGGATAAACCCGCGAGCCGTAATCTCACTGTACAAAGCCGTTTGCTGATTCCAAGCTTTTTACCCGCTGTTTTCTTCTCTCTCTCTCTCTTTTAATTTTTCAAAGAAAAGATCCGCGATTTAAAATAAAGGACACGAGAAAGACGGAACTCTTGTAAAGTACGAATTATAAATCTGAAAAATTTGCCAGATTAACCGTAGACCTTGTTGCTCGGAATATGGGATGAAAGATGTGTCGAGTGTCTAGCACATGTCGCTACACACCAGCCCTTCGTTAGTATTAGTTTATCATAAAAATAAGCAGTCATTTTAAATGTTCTCAATGTACGTAAATTTATAATTTTATTATTGGATTCTGGCATTTATGTATCCATGTAAATCCACGTAATTGTGAATACGAGTATAATTATGTAAAACGGGCCGTCGACTTTGGTAAAAAGTATGAAAATCAAATAATGATTTATTCATGTGTATGAGTGTATAATTGCTCGCGTATTTTTTTCTCCGCGATTAACAAGCGGCTCGTGCTCTGAGAAAAGGAAGGAACGATTTGGACGCATTATTATCATTTCGGAGTCGACCCTTGATCATCCTACGGACATTTTAATAGTGTCGATCTGCCAGCAAACGCGTCGTATCCCTGTTTATCATCGTGACCTAGCAATCATAAGCATAAAAGAATGGAGAAAGAAGAAGAAGAAGAAGTAGAATGAAAAAAAAAAGAAAAAAACAAATAAGGATGATTGCGCGTGGAAATAGAAAATAATAGCGGCGACTCATCTTTTATTTTACGTGGTATTTCTTGCGGTAACGAAGGGAATGTTGACAAATGCACAAGGACGCCAGTGAAATTCAACATTCGAGCAGTCGTCAATGATTCTCTTACTCAATGCTTTACGCGCTATTGAACCAAATATAACGCTTATCTCTCCAAAGAAAGCTCTCCAAGCTAATTCTCCGTTTTATTATTTTTCGCGTTTTTGTATGAGAGCTCGAAGTGGCCTATGCGAAGGCTACGAATTTATATTTCAGCCGATAAGCTCGCTCGCGAGTAAATAAATCCAGATTTATTGTCAAACAGGATTTAAAGTTTCTGCCTAATTTAGTATTGTTGAACGAATTTTACAATGAGTTACAAATTTTTTAAAAGCCGTTTATAAGAAATGTCTCAATGGTAAGACTGTCGATTTCCCGAAGAATAACCCTTGAACTTCATATTCGACTGCATATTCCATATACAGAAATGCTTTCTCGAATTAGGTATTGCGTCCAGCAGCTTATCGATGTTGCTTGCGAAGGGTCCATGAATCTCGTAAATGAAAGCGAAGATGTTGGCAGAGCCGGTAATCGGAGTCCACGAAAATCCGCCGTCGGAAAAACGAGCGACTGTTAATTAAGTCTGGGACCTTGGGCCGCTCGTCGTAGGTAACAAGCGACCGTCCGATTAATAATGTCCTCGTGTCTGCTGGAAAAAGCAAAGGACACTGAGATTCGGGTGACTTGAGTGGCAGAGAGGACTTTGGAATTGAAGGGTCGATCGAGGTAGAGAATTGCGTGGGGGCGGCTTGGATGTCGCTGATTGATGTCGCCGGGAGAGGGTTTTTAGCGTCTGGGAATCAGTTGACCGTAATTCCAGGTATTGTGAATATGTACCTGGTAATGAAGCAGGTAGGAGGTATGAGGTTATTATTTTGTTGAATTTGATTACAGTACAAGGAATGAAAATTTGTGCTAGTTATTATAATATATATATATCATTGGACGATTAGATGATGATAATATGAAAACGAGGAAGCACCTCATTTTGCATTGGTGAAGAAATCCGGCAATTTGAAAGTTACTTTCAACTACATCTTTTAGTTATGCACAATATGAATATTTTCTTGCAGGTAATTTGTTACTATTAATAATTGCATGCGCATAAAGTTTACGTCGTACACGTAAAATCATCGAATTAATATTAATAATATTCTAAGGGAATCATAAATGATTTATTTCGGTAAGGACATAAAGGTATAAGCATTATCTCATTACTTTTAGTCTTGTATTTTGATTACGGTGCAAGGTCAACAAAATTGTTACTTTTAAATGTAATATAAAAGCACGTGAAGATGTATAATGTTATTCTTCGAATTATTGTATAATTGAAAAAAGAAACATAAAATGAAAGTTCCGATTTGTTGATATTGACTCGACACTTTCATACACACAGCTTCAATAAATTATACCGAGTAAACGCTGCTGATTTTATAAAAACAACTTCCTTCTTATAAAATTCAAACCATCGAGAAAATTCCTCTCTCTCTCTCTCTCTCTCTCTCTCTCTCTCTCTCTCTGTCTCTCGTTCGGCAAGAGAAAAGTTAGGTAACAAATGCGAATGTAAAATTATTCAAATGTCTCTCTTGAAAAATTTTACCGGGACAAATCAAGTTAGCTTTTGCATCTCTCTTTCTATCTCTTTTTATTTTTTCTTCAGCCGCCAACCCCTAGATGAATCACGATTCCTCAGATGGTATAAGGACTGTTTCCGATTCTACTTTAGATGGGGATTTGAAGAATATGAAAAATATCAGGGAGCAGAATGGAGATTTATAATAACTCGTCAAACGAACCCAAAAACGTGGAATACCGCCTAACAAATGTTTTAAGTATGTGTCTTATATTCAGAGACGTCGAATTTTTTAGTCGAAAATTCATATTGCAACACTGGACGAGCTTCATTCGACTTTTTTTTTCAATTGCCATAATAATTAATTTCCTATTCTATCGTTTTATAACATTAATTTATCGTTTTTCTTTGTTGCTTTACATTTACAAGTAATTCCAAATAGAACAACGAACGATAGAAAATCCATGTATTTTATCGCAATAGTATTGTTTTTTAGCATTATTTTCTCTAAACTAACAAATCCATACTATGGAGGATATTAATTCGATATTTCTCTCTCTGAAAAGTAAGATAACCTTTTCAACGTAAGCCTACATTATTTCACATTATTCAAGTAAAATTTAACAATGTAAATTACAAAGACATTTTCATGTTAATATCAATCAATGTTTCTGCCGAACAAAAATTTAGAATCCGATAAACATGATAATTGAAACTTGTATAATAAGCGTGTCCAGTAATTTTAACATTAATATTAAGGTACATTGGTGAATAATGTCAAATGTTTTAACAGAAGTTAATTGTTATGGTGTAAAGAAACATCGATAAATGTGTGCGAAACAATTATATCGAATGCTTTTTCACACTATGATTATGAATATTTTTATTTGACAAATTATTAATCGTCATTGTGAAACTACCAATTATATGCGAATATATGCGATAGAGTGGCTGAGAAGGGGCAAGGATACTTAAATTCCAACCTCGCGATTTAACATGAAAAAGGAGAAACGCAACGCACGAACGGATAACGAACACGAAAAGCGTTTCGCATTTCGCGTAAGAACAAAAACAAGCGTCCACACGCGTGCCCCCTTCGATACCCCCCTTTCCCACCCATTCCCCGCCCCCTACTCCCATTCCCAGCCATACAAGTGTAAACGCAACCCTGTGTACACAGTAGCCTCCCTTAAACAAGGTCGGTTTTCACCCTCGAATCACCTCCCCACCCCCAACCCACGACCCCACCCCCTCTACCCATCATCCTCACTCCACTCTAGCCCTATCCCTACCAATGCCCTTCCTCACCCCTCAATCCCCGCTAGCCCAGTCGCTCCATCACAATCCTTTCCCGCCCTTCCCGCCATCCCCTACCGTTGCCGTGTGTGTCCCGCTGCTGCCATTGTACATCGTAGGGGTCATGGGTCAAGTCCCGCGGAAGCACATGCTCGGAACGAAAAGCCCCGGCTCACCGAGACAGAACGCAGGCTGAATTATTTCTATTTACCGCTGCCGCCTTCTATTATGCGCGCCGTTCTACTTGGCTACGCGCGACACACACACGCCCGTCAAAATAGAAGCGCCTGACATTGGTAATATGGACTTTTTGCCTTGGGGCCATTGGATTTGCAATCGGGATCGATTCGCGTGCCATTAGCGGGACACGACACGTGGAATGAATGCCGAATCGGCAGTCGAAACGTTCAATGAGTGCACCGGCCAGAACACTTACTTACTTACTTTGTCTACTACCGCCCGACCATTGTCTTTCATGCAATTAGTTTTTGTTTGCCCGGGCTTGCTTATCACGTTTGGATTAGTGGCCGCGTACGCCGTTTGTTTAATTATTATAATTTAACGCCCACGCGCCTACATAAATTATCGTCGAATTATTATGGCTTTATAAAAATATGCGATTCCATCAAATTGATGGCTTTTATTGGTTAGATTTTCATGGAGTTTAAGGGGAATTTTCATGGGGGCCTCGATCCCGCCCCTCATTACAGATCGATACTTTGCTGTAGAGTCGCCGCCAACTGGGATATTCCCGTGAAATGATCTCCTTACTTTCACGGCATTGATCATCACGAAGCTAAGGAAGTAATTGCCGGAAGCAGCCTTATAAACTTTCCGAAATAATAGTCTCGATTTATGAATAACGAGGACTAAGGCACTCGTAGCTAACAACGCACTGCGCATTCCCATAAGAACGCCTCGAAGTTCCGCATTTGGCGAATGAACGAAACGCACCAGAGAGACCGCCGCCGAGTGTCTCCGGGGCATTAACGTCGCGGGGCTTTCCACTTTCCGCTATCCACGACGTCCGCAAAATGTCCGAAAATCTCCTCGCAGCGCGTTAAATCCCCTTTCGCGAATCGCTCGTTTCAATGGAGCTCGTAATGGTGGCTCGGCCGGTGCGACTCGCGAGGATGAGTGAGTCAGCCAGAAGTGTAAAAACAGCGACCTCACGGATGCGTTTGTAAATTATGTACAAGCGGACTCGCCTCGTCTCTCGGCGAAACTTTTCCAGCCAGTAAGCGCGCCAGATAGATTATGCGTGAATTATTAAATATCCCCGACGGGGTGCTTGGGATTGAGGGGCGGTGGGGTAGGGGTAGGGTGACGGTGACGGGGACGGGGATGGGGATGGGGATGGGGATTTGGAGGGATAGGGGAAGGGGGGGGGGATAGGAGGACCGCTCCTGTGGCGATGGGGGGAGCGGGGGAGGTAGAGAGAATTTTCACAAGGCAAAACGAGGGAATCGACCGGAGATGAGAGGCCTTTGTGCGTGCAAAAATTGCTAAATATTTGCGTGCTCTATCGTCACTGATAAAGCGATTTACTCGCCACGATGGCTCTTTCACTTTTAGCGAAGAATTTATTTCGTTCGATCGTATCTACTTCGTCGGGGCGATTTTTTCTCGCATTTCTTCTCTCTTTCATTATTTATCCTTTTTATTTCTTTTCTGGTGAATTTGAGGATACGATCCCGCGAACATCTAGATGGACGGTGCGGCTTTAAATTAACGAATTTTAGCTTGTGCTGACGTGCTTTGTTTTCTTTTTCTTTATTTGGTAACAATGTCTTCCCTGGCTTCCACTAATCTTTTCGATTTAATTATTTTAGGTTCTTCTTATACAATACGGAAGCTCCTCATGCACTCGAGTGCGATTTGAAAATGAGATTGCGAGTGCATCCATATAGAATTACCGCAGCTGATTATTATTCTACAGATATCTTAAGCTATGCTGGGAACTACGTAGCGATAATACGCTTCGATTAGCTAAAATAACCTCGGAAATTGCGATTAAGTAAGAAAATTCGCGACTTAAGTAAGATTGAGATTTTCTTGATTCGCAGCTGTGGATTGTCCACTACGGAAAATTTCCAATTTCCAATATCTTACATTTCGGCACTTTTTCAATTCTGAAGCATTCTTGACTCGGAAGTAATTGTTGCATCCGTCGTCTAGTAGCAGCAATTTAATATCAAATGAAAATGATTAAAACCACCCAAGCATTTATTCGAAAAACTCGCGCAGACAGGCTCGTCGACTCTTAAGCATTTAAGATTGGCATCGGAACGCAATACGCGGCTACTTTGCAAATCAGCTGGATTCACTCGGCTCTATACGATCTTCTATATACGATGATCGATAGATAGCAAAATACCGATTAAACAACACGCCCACATTCGTCCCCGGAGCCGGGCATATTTTCGCGACAGGGGCGTCATACGGGCGCGACCTATCTTATCGCGGCTTAGTCCCCCGTTCGCTATCGCCGGACGTACAATCTTCTCCGTTGTTCACGGGAGAGACTTTTGTCCTCGGCGGAGGTGTCGGCTGTTTGCGGACAATGACAGCTTTGTCTGGCCAGCGAACCGTTATCGGCTAAAGGGATTTCGAGTCTCGCTCGTGGGCTTTTCGGTGATTTCGTCAGTGCTCCGTCGAATCCAAGGCAGATTATTAGCCGATGGCTCATAAGGATTTATGCGGACGCTCGGAGAGAATAATTGCTGGTTTTTATGCGTGATAATCTTTTGAATAAAGAAGATGTGGAGGGATGAAAAATAATGTTTTTAACAGGAGACTGCAAAATTTGTTTCCCGTGTGCGTTGCATGTTATACTACATATATGACTGCGATACATGGCGTTTGTTAAATCGCATTTTTATTAATAAATAATTGAGACAATATTTCATGGAGAATTTAACTTCCTCGAGTCATATTACATTATTTTTCATTATATTCAATGGGCATGGGGCTATTCGAGCTCAGACCGTTTGCACTTTAAATGCAAATAAATTAATGAGAATGCATGCGTAATCTAAATAGGTTTATCATGAAATGGAAAAATATTGTACATCAAACACTTTATTATCAATGTCGTGTTATTGAATATCATTCCTATACATATCGTTTCCACGTAAGGCAAAATTAAAAAAACAAAAAACAAAAAACAAAAAACAAAAAACAAAACAACAGCAAAAACTAAATTATCTTCCAAAGGTAATGAATAAATAATCTAAATGAAATGCAAGGCATTATAATTTGATACTAAACTATAGTTTACTTATCCATACTCATATAAACAGGCAGACTTGATTTTTACAATTCCTTGAAAAACATTAACTATTAATATGAGATCTTATCGGATAATTTATTTTACCCAATGTTTACTTTGATAAGAATGAAAAAAATAGCATTTTATAAAATAAGCAAATGTGTATAATTATTGACGATAAGTTTGAGCCTCCAATGACTATATTCGTTAGACTATTCCTTTTATTTCTTTATATTAATAAGCTATGTGTCGATCACTTAAATAGCGATAATAATTTCATTGATTAATATATTCCATCGTTTCTCTAGTAAAAAAAAAAAAAACAAAAACAAAAACAAAAAACAAAAACAACTGGAACGTACGGCTTTTTCAATTTACTTGTTAATTTTTTAACCCCTGTCTTGGATGTTCGAAAATTATGATTTCATGATTTTCTTCATATTTTATAAACAAAAAAGCTACGCCAGACCGTATCTCCCGAATACGTCCAATACCATATCATTACGCGATTATTATGCTGTTCTTTAAAAATAAAAAAAAGCCAACTTTGATGCACAAGCTAATACATTATTATCGAGCAATTTTCAAAAGCTGTCTTTCCATATTTCTATATTTTTACTGATAGCGAGGCGCTAATGACTAAAACATCCAAGTAGTATCTTCATCGATCGTAATATCTTCTAATAAAAATTTATAAAGTATAAAATTGAGGTCGAAAAGAAAGCTATGTATTTCTTTATTTTGATTTTTTTTTTTTTTTTTTTTTTTTTGATTTTATAAAAATCTCATAAAATGATAATAGCACACTAGTTCTTGCCATAAATTTGTTGTAAATTAAAGAAATTGTTTACATTACTTAGGCGTCTGCTATGAAAATAATTTCAATTTCCATATTTACGTGTCGATAAGTATTTATTTGACCAGTTGAAAATGAACTCGAAGATTAAAGTAAATTTTTGTTTTTGGTTTAAAAAGAATCTCTCTCACTGCGAATTTTCGTAATAGTGTAATATTGTAATTGCCCAGAAAAAAAAAAAAAAAAAAAAAAAAAAAAAAAAAAAAAACTTAAACTAAACGAATATGATAAAGGGAATAAATAGATCTTGATGCTGTGGTTATACCGCGATTAAGCACTAAAAATGTTTTTAAAATTTTTTTTTAAATAAAATGTATACGCACAAAGTACTGATGAATAAGCTTTCACGAGATTGAGGAAAGTTTCTTCATATAGCTCCGGTAATTCTTATTAATTGCTTAAAAAAGGTGTTGCATTACTAGCATATATTATTTTAATAATTATATTGCATTGATTGTCCAAGTTTGTATTTCAATAATTAGTCAGGTTTTGTTCATTAAAATGAAACTTTAAGACTATTAAAAAATAGCGTCACGGAATATCATAAACATAAATATATTGAGAATACTTGATAAAACAGAAAATAAAAGACAATATTTTATTTACGCAAACACCATTAAGTGCAGTAATTTAGCGATTTTATTATTGATAAAAGGTGCCGATGTAGCTTTATACAATATCATAAGCAATTATTACGAAAAGTTATGCCCGATAAAATGTACCAGATCATTGAATAATTTTTTTTTTTTTTATCAAAACATTTATTTTTCTCACGAGTCAAATAATTTCCAGATTTATTCAGACGGAATATTATGCTTAATACATACATACGCCAACATGCTTTTCCTATTAATTTTATCTAAATTCTGAGTTGAATCGCGTAAATAATATTAAATGAAAGGCACATTCGTTTATCCGAGTTGACGTTTATAAGGTGCTCAGGGCTAATAATCTTTTCGTCCTCGCTAGTTGTCTTGTTATAATGATCCTGATGATAGGTCAGCTCCGATATTATTGTGTTGGTCTGGGCGACGCCTCGGCCGATTATTACTTCGATCAGTTTGCAATTAGAAGAGGGAAAAAAAATCGCCTACAACCTAGGAGAGAAGAGGCTGCGAAGATAGTCGCCAATCATAGTTGAAAGGCTCGTATGTTATTACTTAAGGATTAGCGAGTACTAGGCTGGGCGGTAGACAGGGTGGTGGTTGGTGGGTTTGGGTTGGGGTGGTTGGGGGGTATACATGGATAGATAGAAGGTCGAATGGAACTTCAACTTGTAGCACTCGAATAACTAGTATCTTGATAATTGCACTTTTCACAATTATTTCACAATTATTACAAAAGGGGCATTTCTACGATTATTATAATTTATATGGAATCTTTAAGAAATAGTGTATTTTGCATTTGAAATTGTTACTTATGACAAACTTTCGTAAGCGCTCGAATGTATTTGTATGGCACTTGCACGACTGTGATTGTTATTATTGAAAGGAAACAAACACTTGTTTACCGTTCTAATAAAACAACAGAATATTGCCATTGGATTTTGTATGACTGAAAAAGGAAAAGAGAGTAATAGTACATACTTAACTATCATACGCGTAACTACCATTTACCCGTCTGCCTTACAATCTTAGTCTAATAAGACCAAAAACTTGATAGTTTGTGTAAAAATTGCTGTTTCAATTATCATTAATTATGTAAAAATAAAGCTAAAAGTTATCCCATTGAATAATTATTAGTATTTAATGGGAAATTCCTCTAAAAATATAAGAATGAATGTCTCTTATGATAACACGTAATTTGCTCCAAGTAACATCATTAGCCGCTTATTTAAAGCTCAAGAACTTTCTTAGAATGTTGTATTAAAAGTCAATAATTTAATCTCTACAGGATTGCCGTCCCAGGGAAAGGAGTAATTCCAAACGAGGATTTAACATATTATTCAGGATTAGTCCTCTCGAGAGAAACGGAGCACTCGAACGAGAAACGAGAAAAAAAAGGAAGAGAACTCGGTACGCGTTGGACCGCTGGATACAAAAGATCAATGATCTATCTCCCCTCCTTTTCTGGAGATGAGCTTGGGGTCGCCCTTCGTTATCGTTCACAGTCTTCCTTCCCATAGTCGCGCGCCTTCGTCCTCGATTAGCGCAATATCGAGGAGGCGAGTAACTCGATGTGTACTCAGTGCCATTATATATATATATATATATATATATATATATATACACATATATATGTACACTACAGCTTATAAATAATACCGTCGGCCCGTTCCTGCTTCGCGACAATTTCCTAATGCGCGATCCACCAAGCGCTCGTCCCTCTTTTTTCTTCTTCCGACGCCTCGATTAACTCGAGTCCCGTTTCCATCGCTTTTCCCTCTACGCATTTTTTTAATTTTTAATCTTTCCCTTTTGGTCATTAGTGCTTGGTAATATTTTATCCTTTGGATATCGATTCGAAAACAGGAACTGGAGTTTTGACAGAAATACTACTTACTATTGCGGATAAAAAAGTTGAGACCAAGCATTCGCTTTCTACGTTTAAAAATTAATTTTTCTTTATTATCAGCGTAGTATTTATTTTAATTCGGTGCAATTCATTCAAAGACAAATATCGATAAAGTATACGCAATTAAAAACGTCTGATGTTCATATTCCGACTGAAATTAATGTTATTTTAACATTAATGTAGATTTGCAAAAATCTTATCTCATTAAAAGGGTAAAAAGTCTGTCTAGTTTAACGCGAAGAGTGAGAGAGAGAGAGAGAGAGAGAGAGAGAGACATAAGTTTTATAAATTTTAAAGCTCG
This sequence comes from Ceratosolen solmsi marchali, assembly GCF_000503995.2. Lineage (NCBI taxonomy): Eukaryota > Metazoa > Arthropoda > Insecta > Hymenoptera > Agaonidae > Ceratosolen > Ceratosolen solmsi. The sequence continues at coordinate 1,132,034 of NW_011948428.1, forward strand.
ATGTTAGTGCTCGTCTTACTGATAGCCGTGCAACTTTTATGTATTATTTCTCATTGGCGCTACAAATTTTTATTATTTAAAAAAGTTGCGCTTAAAAAATAAGTTTTCTTCTTTTAATAATTCATTTTTACAAAAAAGTGTTTTGATAATCGGATTTTTTATTTTAAAAAATTTGTTTTGGTATATTCAATCGTGATATTGTATTTGAAACTTTTTACTTTCCATTCATCTAGCGTCTAATTATTCTCTATTCGTAATGTTGTAATAATAAGACACAATGTGATCGATTTTTTGCTTTATGCATACAAGTTACTGTATAATATATATCGAAATGTATAAATGCGGGTGTGTGTGTAAATGTTTCATCTATTAGTCAACCTGTTAGCGCAAAATATGCTGGCAAACAAGAGTACTTTTTTTTTTTTCTCTAAATAATTCATGAATTCATAAGTATAAGATTTTTCATCGTTACTCATAAAAAAAAGTCAAAGGCAGAAAAACGAGGATTTCAGATTTATTTCTCGAATGGAAAATTAGGAAAAGATTTTATGCGAGAAGTTTAAAACTTCAAAATCGTTTAAGCGCTATAAAATTAAGAATAAATGATAAATTCATAAAATGCAGTACTTTCTTTAAGAAAGAAACTCGCGACAATCGAAGTTTTTAAAAGTGGTTCAAATTTTTAAAATCCTAGAGTCGGTTTGTTTAAAGATGACGATATTTGTCACTCAGCACCGTCACTATAATATTATATAACGTTCCCACAACAATTATCCATCCTAATGCTTTTTCAATGTTTCGTGTGTCATACGATATCTTTTCAGCATTTGAAAATTCAAACAGCCATCTCGGAACGAAATAATAATAAAAAGTAAATCCCGATAAGTAATTGGCATTTTTGTTTTTGTTTTTATTTTGTTCCTTCATTTTCGGCTCGTCGTGTGGTAGATTTTTTTTTTTTTTTTTTTTTTATTTATTTATTTTTTTTTTAAATATATCTCCTCCTCTTCCTCCTGCTCCTCCTTCTCATCGTCCTCATGCTCCTGCTTCAACCCCCTCTTTGACTCCAGTCACGCGTGCGGATTATAGCAACGATACACGGCGCAGTCCCGAGTTCCGAGAGAGAGATAACTGATGGTTCATAAATAAAAAGCGGCATAAGCCCACGCTAAACGCAGTGTAAGAGGCGAGAGAGGCGCACAAGTATATATAACGCAAAGGATTTGGGTACGCGGTTGACGATGGGCGACGGGGAGGGAGGAGGAGGAGGGGCGGGGGGGGGGGATATCGAGAGAGGCGGCATTCCGGGCGATTTCGTCGATGACTCTTGAATAGCATTAAAATTTCGTTGAATTAAGCGAGAATTATATGCACGCTCTGTGCCAGGCTGATAAAAATTTTCGAAACTCGGTATGGTATAGACGCGCTCTGGCCATTGTTATGTGCCACGGGAATTGTTGTTCCTCGCTTATTTTTTTCAATGAAATTTATTATTTTCTCGTGTATTTGAGGACTGAATTTATCAAGTATTTATTACGATATACCTTTGAGAGCTTGTTGCTATTATTATATTTTCTTCCTCTCTCCTTCTCTAAAACTCTCGAGCACGAGAGTAGTATATAAATTATTGGATTTCACCGTTATTTGCCTCTTGGCAGTTTTACAAAAATTTGAACTCCTCTAAAAAAAAAAAAAACTACCATCATCTTAGAACTCTTACCGAACGATTAGAGTTCTTTATGTCTCTATAAGTTTTTGTTGGTAGTTAGTTTGGTAAACTACTCAGAGTAAAACACGCATTAGCCTATTCAATATTATTATAATGTACTGTCGTCGTAGTCGTCGTCATCGTCGTCGTGGTTGTTGTTTTTGTTGTTGTTGTTGTTGTTGTTACTACTGGTGTTGCTGCTGCTGCTGCTGCTGCTGCTGCTAGTTGCTATTGGCATTGATGTTACTATTAGCTGTTGCTATTATTTTTGTTAATGTTATTATTGTTGACGTTGTTTTAATTTTTAATTTTTTGGTTTAAAAATCCAGTATTAGAAAGTAAATCATTTCATTTTCTTTGCAGCGACTAGGCTTATCCGCTTATAGTTTTATTCTTCATTTTATTATCTTATAAGACTTAGTTCCCTTATTACTTTTCCATTGTCGAACTGAATGTGAAATTTATAATGACACATTCAATGGCGCACTTTATTATTTAGGTATACCAAAGTTGGACAACTGCGATATTTTTTTAGAAGAACATTTGAATTATCAACTCGCGTAAAAAATTTTTAGTTTTATTTTTCGATATATTCATCGACAAGAAAAAATCTTGTAAAATCTTAAACATCAGTTTCGATTTATCATTCAAGCCATATGTGTTTATATTTTCAACGTGCATCTACAGTTTGGACAATGAATCGCTGTGAAAAAAAATAGCCAAGAGCAAAATAAATATCGACCACGAGCGTGTATGTATTCCTTAAAGTTTGCAGGCACGACAATGGGCCTCAACTCTGGAATATATTGTTGTGCTCTTGTTACGCATTCACGTGTTTCAGATAAATAATTTATCCGTGGTCGTCCAAATGGTCGGACGTCATTCAGGCTCGTTTCACTCACTGCATGAAACATGAGCAGAGAGCCGCTCGTTACGTATTCACTCTTTGAAGCTGCGCGTATCGATTATCCGCTGATCTTCACCTTCCTTGGACCTTCTAACGACGCGAAATTAAAGCGACTCTGCCTGCAAAGAAGATAAATACAAATTTAATGGCTTATATTGTTCCCAAAAATTTCACGATAAAGTTGTGTATAGCATATCAATGCACCAGGAATACAAAAATTAACTTTTACCCAACGATTCTATCAAGACTTGTGCAATTCATAATGCTATCGCTTGAATAATCGATACAACTGTTTGGCTGTTTGTGTAAATTAAGCAATTACACGTTGGCTTTATCAATAGTAAAATAATTTCTTATTATCTTACGATACAAATATCTCATAAACCTTTAGCTGCTAGAGCGAAACAAACAATTGGAAATATTTCATTTTAAATGTTTGTTATATTGTAAAAATCGGCAGACCCCCCATCCGCTTCTCCTTCGTGTAAATATCCACAATCTTGTAAAAAAAAGACTTGGGGCGAACAAAAATGCTTGAATTTTCTATTGAATTTTCCAACGACGCGGGTGTCGCCATTGTCGTCAATGCTTGCTTACACGACCACATCGATAAGTTAACTGTTTGCGCGAATTAGTAAATGCGTCTACGGTTAATGCGCTATTTCTAGAAATTAGCGATCGCCGAGGACGATTCGTTAATACGGTTCTTTCGTTTGCCAAGCTGTAAGTTTCCTCCCGTAACGGGCTGCCGCCTCTATCCTATACAACGGACAAGCGCAACGAACAGAAGGGGCAAGTTTCCGCTTACTACTGACCTCCGCCGGCGTGTGTTCCCATCGTTCGTCGTAAAAGCGATAAAGAAGGAATCGGAGTCATATATAAGCAACAGATCAGACGATACGCCGAGATATTGGGAGAGGCAAGAGTACAATAAAGAAAGAGGAGGCTCATTCGGAGATAGAGAGAGAGAGAGAGACAGAGAGAGAGAGAGAGAGAGAGACAGAGAGAGAGAAGGATGAAGTGCGACAGCTTATGTCGGGCCGTGCGATTCATAAAGTACGTATATGTGGGAAGTCGTTGCGAGACGTATATCTGCTGCCCGGATGCAAAGGGAGAGAAAAAAGTGCGAGGGAAAAAGTTTTCTCGGTCTTACGAATGTACTGCCGTGGCTAGTTTTACTCCTTCCCATTGCCTCCTTCGCCGCACTTTATTCTCTCTTCCGTTAACCGCACGAGCCAATACGAATCCCCGAATAATGTCCGTGGACGTACACGCGAGCGCACAGGTGCGGGTATGCACACGCTATACCACACACGTAGTGCTGCGTAATCCCCGTAAATGACATTTCTCCCCGGCCCCTTCCCCTATTCTCGTCTTGCACGAATAAACATTTAGTGACGATAAATGTGTACTGCAAAGCGATAAAAATAACGTATATCCATATTGATGTATTACGTTCGTTTAAGCGAGCGAACGAGCTCACGGAGATGCCATCTTATGCCTCGTATAATATATATGTGCCATTAGTTTCAAGATACACTGTCCTAAGACGCGTAAACAGATATCCTGACAATGACAATGCTGCGAGAGAAGGAGCATCTGACAAAATTATCCATCGATTCGTTACATCGCACCGGAATTGTGATCGTCCAAAAATTGCAAAGATCCGTTTATCGTAGCGCCCGTGGATGGACGCCTCCGCAATATCGTAGCGCGTGCGCTCCCATTGGAATTTACAGGATATGCTATTGTTGCGTGAGCAGAGCGATGGTATTCGCGCGCCATCTACGTGGACACGTGACGTTCCCGCGCGACTTGCGCTAATTAAGAAATTGATTACCCCGGGAAGCAATTCGTTTCTCGTAATTGGCCACAGTACCGTCGCCTCCGCACCAAAAGGCTATATAACGTAAATGATGATGCGCTTTCACTCGCGCACGAGCCAGAGAGGCGGGGGATTTATGATCGAATGTATCGAGGACCGTTTCTTTTTTCCACTTCGGCAGGCCGCATTTAATATTGATACACGAGCGATTTCGAGCATTGGCGATATGTAATTCTCTCCGTCGGTGCGGGAGATTTGATAAATCGACGACGGGCCTACACGTCTGTCGCTGTGGATTTTTACTTCGGGCATGGTCGAGCGGGCTACTTGTAATAGACGATCGAATCGATCGGGCGGTAACGACGATTTTCCGCACGTTATTCTCGCAATAGGAACACGAGCTCGGAGAAATCGTGGGACGAGATTATCAGGTCAAAAATCAGAGGGAAAATGGCAAGAAAATAATGCCCATAATAAGCTATACTTGTAATCTGCTGCTGTCTCGGCGGGATCTATAGAGATGAAATACAATATACACATTGATGTGTACAGGGTGATTAGGGTGGCTGACGGGTGGCTGACGGGTAGTGGTGGTGGTGGTGATGGTGACGGCGACGGCGGCGGCGTCGACGGAGCGGCAGTAGGCGTAAAATAAGCTATATATATATATATATATATATAAATGAAATAAAAAAGAAATTACGATGGTACGACTATTGAAATTAGACGATAAAGAAGAGGAAGCATGCGAGCATTCAATTAGCATTATTAATAAATATAAGTTCGTCGTTGAGCCAGGCGAATCGTCGAGCCTTCGCGGTACTTTCTTCTCGGCTAAAATTGCCAACTCCGAAGAAAGCAAAGACAGACAAGGAGAGGAAGGAAATGGCTTCCGTGATAAAAGGGAATACACAAAGTAGGCACTCTCGTTAGTCTCCTTCCTACCCCCGTTGACAAGGATACCACGCAGACATCCTTCCTTCTCCTGTCCTCCTTGGGATGGAGTAGCGGCAGTGCCTTGTGTTTGCCGCTTGTGGAAATGCGAATCGATGAAGCGACACCTGCGGGTCAACGCGCGAACAAAATGTGTGTATTAAGCAACCATTTGCACGCGAGTTATTGAATATTTTAATATCAATCGCTGACACGAATATTTTGCTTATCACGCGCTAGGGCCATAAATTCCATGAACTCGCTAATCATAATCTGACCCTTCGCTCTCTCTCTCTCTCTCTCTCTCTCTCTCTCTCTCTCTCTCTTCGCCCTTATTATCGGTATTGTAAAATTTTATTCATTTATTAAATTAGAGTGCCTCATTACTTCATCCTCCAAGGAATTACATATCATTAAGAATCACATAAAATGATAATAAAAATGTCGTATGTGAAATCTACTTTTCCATTAAACTGAGATAATTAAAATTTTATATTACTCGTTATTGGATGTTTTAAAAGCAATTTGAGCGCTTAAGACAGTATTTCCTGCTATTCGTACGATGCAAATTGAACTAGTGAAGGAATTTTAATTTGACTCTTTTATTATCTGAGATACTAAAGTACGGACTTACTGTTCTTTACGATGTATTCTTGGATATTAATTTAAAAAAAAAAAAAAAATTTGATAAGAACTTTTGTGTTAAGTAAAAATACATTGGGTCTTCGTGTGCTAATGATTGGGGCACGGAACTTTTTCTTTTTGCAATTGTTGAGAATTACGTGACGGACGACGTACAACCGCATTCCACATTGACGCTTTACCTTTCATTTTTTTCTCTCAACATTTTATCGCCAACATCATTCGAATCGTTTGTTAGAAATATAATTAACCGATTATGGTACATCTGCGCTCCCAAGACCGAATCCATGAAATTGCCGGCATTATACGTCAATTTTATATTCGCTCTACTTACGCTCGCAATAAATGCATGAAATCGGTATTTTCGAATTAAGGAGCTCTAAAATTTATAAACTTGCAAAACGACAAAATTCTCCATGGCTCTGATAATTACTTTTCTCAGACATATAATACTCCTTAATCAAGGATATGTTTTTGATGCCTTGAGAAAAATCAAGCTCCCTACTCGAAAGCATCTTTTTCTCTACAAAACGACAGCTATTCGAGAGAGGAGGTATACTCTGCTTGAAAAGGATGTCCCACTCGCAGCCTGGAACAACGTGGAATTCTATTTGTCTCGAGAGGATCTCTTCTCCTGGCTATTATTCTTCTAGATCGCTAATATCCAATGAAAGCGCCTAGTCTTATAATACAAAAATTCTATTTACAGACTTCGATACGTCTCATGTTTAAATAAGCGCTCGCCCATAAACGGAAAAGCCATGCGCTGCTTAATAAAGGGATATTTTGTTTTTTCACACATCACGGCGCATCGTTGAACAATGTCGCAATCGCAATATAGGGGAGAGGGACAGTATTATCGCTCGCGCTTAATCAAGGAAGTTTACGTCATGCGGACGGTCGTAAAGCAGCTAATTTCGTACCGATATCGTAATCGATAAGGGTCATCGCTCATTTACACTTAACGCATCTCTCGCCGGGAATCTGCACGCCCCGGCCACGGAGATTCTTTACGACTACGATTCCGTCGGCGCGCGTCGATTGCATCGAAGATCGGCTCCTTCGACCCGGGGACAGTGATTGAGTGGGGCCGAATGTTGGACGAGAGGCGAAAAGAGCCACGTGCGCAGCGGCGTCGAGGCGTCGAGAAAAGAGGCGATCCCGGTGCCGCTCGTCGACGTAACAAGCGCCGCCGGGACCTAAGTGATTTTCGACACGCTATTTTTGAATTACGCATCAACCCCCCTTCGCAACCCCAGCCGGCTTTCCAACCCCGCGAAGCCGCGTACGACCAAGTCGCGATGATTTAGACTTTCAGCGAAATTAGCTTTACAAATTTTCGAGGGCCCCCTGACCTCTCGATCTCCCTACTTCACTTCGCTAACTCCCCCCCCCCCCTCCCCAAACAACCGTTCTTACGCCCCCGGTAATTACATGGCGTAAGAAGAGGGCGGATGTATATATAGGCTCAGTACGATCAGCCTTAATTTACCTAATGCGCGTTTGCATACCCATTTCTCGCTCCTTTCTCTTTCTTTTTCATTTCGGATACTTTATGCGGACGAGCGGTGCGGGGGCGTGGGTAGACGGCGCAGAACGGACGGGGGAGGGTCTAAACGGAGGAGTGGCTGATTGGTCATTAGCATTTGGGATGACCGATTTTTACATTTTCATTTGGGAAATTCGAGGAGGGATGGGCTAATCATATGTCGAGGCGGAAAAGCGATTGCCTAAAATATTTCATTGTAAATGCCTCGTTTTTCCCTGTGATAGTCTCGGAATACTTGCATCATTTGCCCCTGTCGAGACTATTAATGGCATTCTCATCATTTTTTATTGTTTCAAGCATTCAAAAGCTCTATACCGATAATATTATCGATGATAATTAATAGTCACGAATTTATTACATTATTTGTATTATTTTATAGTTACAGGAGATGTAATTGATAGGAGATGTAATGTATCATTTAGAGTGGAGAGCGTTGGTGCCGCGCTTGACTTACTTTACGATTCGATCGGTATATTTAAAAAATTGTATTAATACGATTTTTAAACTAGTAAATGCATATAGATTATTATTGGCAACGTTTTTTATTGCTTTTTTTTCAGTATCTATTCTTCATAATGCATTCCAAAAAAAAAAAAAAAAAAAAAAAACCAAAAAAAAAAAAAAATTGCTGCAAAATATCTAAATTATGTTGATGTATTTTACAAGATGTTCCATAAATCTCCGTAGAATTTTAATAATTAATTTATTTTGAAAATAAGGATACTACCTTATGTCTACACTATTGGCATTTATAATATTTCGAGAAATATTTATGACAATTATACAATCACAATAAGATTGCAAAAGTTATTCGACTTACGGTTAAAAGCAAAATTTTTATTATTGAAATCTCTAAATTAAAAATAATGGCCAAGGATAAAAATTTTTCTTAGCGATAAATGTTTCAATTTATATTCTTCTTCCTGTTCAGAAAATATAGTGATTCCCAAGCAAAAGTTATAATGAAAGGAATCGGCTATTTATGAAATGAAATATTATAAATTGCGTTGTCTCACAACCATAAACTTCCATATTTATGAACAGTATGAGCCCCACAATAATTCCCACAATCTTGATAAAATAAATCTTCAAAATTCACAAAGAATCATAAAATTTTCAATGCGAATCCCAATAGACAGCAATGTAAGAATAGATTTCACAAAAGTGCCACAAATCAACATGTCGAATCGTCAATATTTCTTTCCAAACTCATTTCCCGCTCATCATTAGCCTATTACCTCCAGCTCGGCAAACCCATTCTCTCTCTCTCTCTCTCTCTCTCTCTCTCTCTCTCTCTCTCTTTACGATTCGTCATTCGTGAGGTGTCGAGACGGGAAAGTCAGCGATAATGCAAAGAGACGAAGATCGAAGATGTGTTGCTCGTAAAGGCGTCGCGGAACAATGAGTCTGCGCGATCTTTTTCCAATGCTTCGCCGGATTTAGCATTAAAGTTCGAGCTCTGCTTGTTTGCAATTTCGCAGAATTGCGCAAACACGTGCGTGCGTGCGTGCGTGCGCAGACGATAGCACGATTTGATCTACAATAGAGTAGATTTGATACTTCGTAATGGGCGCCGATAATACGGGGAGTAAATTTTTTTTTTCTTGGCTAGCGGGCTATTCATTAATATTTTTTTGGCGATAACGGGACATTTTTTTTTTCTATTACCGTTTTAGACGGTCAATGTTGCCTACGGAAAATTTCTATCTTCTCTTCTGTCCCGTCATCAACCTTTCGTTACTCTTTCACTTAATGGTAATTCGCAGGACGATAGCCCACGCATGCGTTCACCTACGATTGCGCTTCAATAATGAGATTTTCATTCGGAAGAAATGTCTTGACTTGCCTAATGGAGCGCAGCCTTTGATACTATTTGTTTTGAAATTTCTGTAGGTCGTTCGGCGCGTAAAAGGAATTTCCCCTTAACGGAGCGAATGACGAGATTTTTCAGGTACCTCGATTCCGGTAATTGGATTATTTGCCCTACTTACCCTCCCGTGCATTAAGCATGCGGAATTCGAGGAGGTAAAAAGCACATCGTCACGCCTCGCCGTTAAAAACAAAAAATCCAAATGCACGCAATTAAAACAGAAGCAATTACTCGGTGTTTGGCCGCGTAGGCACGACGAGCCCAACGGAATCACGTCACTCGTCCCGAGAGCGTGGCATCGATTTTCCCTCCGAGAGCCCCTTCCCTATTTCCCTCCTGCAATCCACCGCTGCGAATAAATATACAGTTTTGCAGCGAGGCCGCTAAAATTGCGGCTTCTCCTCGCTCCCGCGGCTGCGCCCTCCCGTATATATAATCGCGCAAGAAGGCCAAGTTATCCGCACGACACACCTTTATCAAATCACATAGTGTTGTCGGCCCCGATAATTACACGCTTCTCTCGCGCGAGCCAGCCGTCGTGAATATAAAAAAACATCGGGTACGGAATGGGAGGACGAGGAGTGGGGAGGGACCGTGGTCTTGGGAGCGAGGAGGAGGAAGAGGAAATTTTTCTGTCTATTGAAATTTAAATTTCGCATTATCGCTCGCCGGCTCGAGCCAAAACGACGTAGAAGATCTATTTGTTGGCCTCTCGAGAGTGCTTTCTGTACTTTTTGCTAGTATTTTAGCTGGTCGTCGACGTTATGAATGTTGGCCATATAATCAATACGCTCTTTCGTTATTAAATTATTTAATTATCGAAGTAATGTTTAAATCGATTGACTATCCACTGATAAGTCCCCCGCGAGATTATGCATTAATGCTCTCAGCCGTCGTAAAAATAACGTGATTTACATAAAAATAATTTCCTCCTTTATTCTCGATAGGGGAAGTCCATTTAAAGAAATTCTTTATAACTTTGTACAACGGGAACTTGAAATACTGAAACTTATTCAGCTTTATTTACCCGCGCACGCTTTGCGAGCAATACTAACAGTACAAAATCACACAGAACTGCGAAAGAAAAGCGTTGGATGACATTTTTCACTAATCACATACGTCAATGCGTAAAAAATAAAGAGCACGAGTGTGGGGGATGGGCGTCGGCGAGCCGAGTGGCCGTTGGGTGAGACCGGGGTGGCGTACAGGACACGGAATAGGAGAAAAAGTGAGAAAGAGGGAAGCGACGGGAAAAGCGAAGAGGTCGTTAATTGAAGTACCACTCGGTCGATTGCAGTTAATTATTGATGTGTAACCTCAGTGACGCATTTAAAATAGCAGCGATAGAAATTGACACGTAATTGAAACTAACGCACCGAGGTTATCGACAGATAAGATAAAGAGACGATGATATTTGTATTATGATATCGAGCTCATTTGCCTCGACTTATACAAGCCCGAGCACTCTTTTATTTTTGTATTCCTATCGACCCTCGATATTTACTCTCTCTCTCTCTCTCTCTCTCTCTCTCTCTCATTCCGTATGCGCGCGACTCGTTCTCTTTTCTCTTCATTACTTTTTTAAGAACTCGTCGGACTTTAAGAATAAAAGTAGTTTGTAATTTAAACTACTGTGATTTTCATTTATATTTGAGTGGGCACGAGTTTCGAAAATCCTTATCGACATTCATTATAACGTAATCGAGGAAAAACGTCGCTCGATGCGGAGACAAAGGTCAAAATTTTTTTTTGCTTTTTCTTAACTAAAAGTATCAGGAACTAATTTGCTTATTAGAGAATGGATTTTATTTCCTAACTAAAAGTAGCTTTACGATGAATATGAAAAGAAAAGCTATAAATTTAATTTATTTATTTACTTAGAACATTACGATATCAATGAAGTATCTCGATAAACTACAACTAGCACATATGGCAGTAAATATTTTGTTTTTTTTTCTTTTTTGTTTTGTTAATATCCACATATGCTCGCTTGAACTCCCGACTAATCGGTCGCGAGTTCATTAGTAAAAACAATAAAATACACTCGAGATTCTATTGAACTGAATCATGTAATGATTTTAAGGGGTCGCGTATGGCGACATTTTTTTTTTCACACAGCGCATTACAAAAGTGAGTGTGCAAGGGTACGGCGAGGGAGAGAGGGCGTTTGTTTTTGAAGCATAATGAGAACGTGAAATGGTGACATATTTCCTGCGCGACGAGTTACTGTGAGATTTTGCAATGAGCTGAATCATGTACCAATACTTTGGAGAAAATATAAATTGCTTTTAGAAATATTATTCCCAATTTATTTATCTTTTATTAAACATACTATTTAGAATTTAGAATTTTGAATTTTGAATTAATAAATAGTGGTACTTTTTGTAAGCTTTCCTATTTTTTTTAACTTATATAAAATTGTTTAAATTTATCCATCGATCACTAGGGAGGGGGAGGGGGGAGGGAGTGGCGGCGATAATACAGAGTTAATCGCTTTTCTTTAACCACAATGTTGATAAATCAATAATAATGAAAAATCTGTTTTTAAAAGACATCAGTTAGCATAAGCTTATAATAATGTATGTATCGTACTTGTACTATTGCAGACTAATGCGCGACGTCATAAATTGAAGATTCCCGTTTAAAAATAGTTTAACCATTAATATTTAGTGCTGCATAAATCATTCCTTAATCAGCAAGTCTTGAAATATTCAGTCAACCATTTGTCATAGTTGTATTTTGATTTGTTGGTTACTTGCAACATAAATAACTACAACACGTTGTTTTTATACTGCACACGGCTCTTACATAAGAGTAAAGTTAATTTATCTTATATTGACACGAATAACTGTTAAATATCAGCACGCATGATTTATTGAGATGAATATAAATTAATCATTCTTGAAAATCAGCGATTCGAACTGCCGTTATTACTTTATTCACATGTAAATCTCATCATATACTAATAATCCATACTCGAATACAAATGGCCGCAGAAAGTCTTTCTAATAATTATACATATTTAATTTGAAGTATTTTGATGTTTTTTCTCTCCTTTTTTCATTAATAATACATTCAATTACATTGCCGTGAATTTATATCAAATGGCGTTAGATATTGCGTTATAAGTTCTATTTTGTGAGCTCGTAAATGAGGATGTTTAAAAATGATATTAGTTATAAGTTGAAATGCTAATTTAATATTTATAATAATGCCATTATAATATCGATAGAAAAATATTTTCATTACTAAGCATATGTAAAACTATTTTTCTCACATTGCACTCTACGGATCTCACTATTGCAATATAATTATATGAATTTCAATTCTTAAAACTTTTTCACTTCATCTTTATAATAGAACTTTGATATGGTGTCTTTTGTTTTTAACAATTTGCAAATAATATGTTGTTATTGTATAATGAATCGGTTATTGCCTGTAAAAAATAATTTCTGTTGTCTGTTCCATAAACAGCTCATAAATTTTAAACCTTGAACCCTTAAAAAAGTGATACTTTATCAATATGGATTAAACAAAAAAAAAAAATAAAAAAAAATAATACTGTTATTGGATATAAAAAAATGTTTATGATATCAATATACTGCATAATCTATATATCTATTAAAGGGTATAAAAACAAAATTCTCAATTGAAAAATTATCTCAGGTACATTATAAAATACATGATCGTACCGTAATTTTCAAAAGAAATGACCCAAATCTTTATCTACGGCTTTTCAACGTGTTTCTGAATACATTTAAAGCTATACAAGTGCATTGTTTACGTTTCCTCTCACAATTCAGTTTAGACAAATTTTCTTTTTCTTACACGATGATTGTGTGTGTAGCCTACTTTCTCACCGACATCGTCCATACTATGATGAACTACTACCGACACGACAAGATAATTAACAGTAGCTCTGCCATCGATAACCGCCCTTCGCAATCACTTTTTCCACACGCAAAATCGACACGTACTTTCACACAATATTGTAAGACTGCACGTACACGACTAATGCATTGTTAAAAGGGTGTGCATGGAATCACGTGGTACATGCAAGAGGGAAGTCATATTGCACGAATAGTAATTCGCAAACCCGTACGCGCATACACGTGCGGAAAGCACGAAATCCTCTTATGCCAAGGCACGCATTTTTTTTTTCTTTCGCAAGGGCACTCTCTCTCTCTCTCTCTCTCTCTCTCCCCCCTCTCGCAATGCTTTTTCCTGAAATTCAACCCTTACATGGAAGGGAACTATCGCAATGCTGTCACTGTAACGAGTGTAATAGTCTTCGTATATTGCGCGAAGAGATTGATTTAATTGTAAGACGATACGTAGATAATTTTTTATGCAAGTTCTTAAGTACGTGGCAACGAGCTGAATAACTCGAATAATTTAATATGATATTCAGGACTCAATTTATAACTGATATTCAAGCCTTTCCTGGCGCATTCTGAAAAGCGCTGGTACATTTAGCGAGTGAGAATTTGTTTCATTTGGAGCTTATATTGATATTTGTTGCTTTCCAAGTTTCAAATCTCACATAGCCAATAACATTTATAAATAAAAAACGATTACATTCGATTACGTAGGTTATATTAGGTACTCCTATAGCTTGAGGAGAATATTTTCTTGAGAATGTAAACGAAAATGGTTTTGTTATTCATTATTTAAAAAGTAGATGTTATTAATATAAGAAGATTTTTTCGTTTATATAATGAACATATAAGAGTCATAATTAGAGGTACATTGTTAATATAAATGTAATCTTCAGATTTAATTTTCATAGAAAATAATGTCAAAGGTGCATAAAAATCCTAATGGAGCTTAGTCTCTTTTATTTAACGATATTGTACATTGAAGTTATGAAACATTTGAGATGGCTAGTAAACTCTACTAGTATAGTATTAGAAGTATCGTGTTTTTACGAAGTTCGCATGTTAGATTAAAATTTCTCAATCCGGAAATATATTAAATCCGCGAATTTGTAATTGTAAATGCGTCCTATACATTCTACGATTATTATTCACATGCGCAGTCCTAAATTAAATAATACAGTGGAAGGTCTTTTACCACCTTCAAACTGCACCATTTTGGATAATTTACACTGTAAATGTCTGCTTCCGCGCTTTAAAAATGGATTATTGTAAAATTATGTTCCTTCCCTCTTACGAAAAAAGTTATTATAATTTAATAACATAATTCTCGTCAATTTCATGTGCACTGCACATTAAATATTCTAATATACTTTAGTATATCCTTTGACATCTTAAGTAGTAAATATGCTACTTGTTATTGCATTTGTAATTGTCGGTCAAGTATTGAAAGTAATTCCATGATTATCGTGAAAATAATACTATGTAAACATAAACACCGGTATAATGGCATTGCAATAAAACGAGGGGAAAACAAAAAAAAAAAAAAAAAAAAAAAAAAAAAAAAAAGAAAGAATAATAAAATAAGTAATATTATAGAATGTATCATGCATATCAAAATAATCAATTTTTCTTTTTTGTTTTGTTCAGGTACAGGTACGTGAACGGCAATTTACTGCTCAAGGGATATCGCGGGCAATGATGGGTATGCGATGCTTATAAATAGCTAAATTATAAACTTATTATATAATTAGTAGCGATTGCTTATTTCGATTTTTATTGGCCAACAACTCAATAAAGGGAAAATGCGTACGATTTTATCGAAGCTCCAATAATGCGCAATTTAATTACGCTTAAAAATATTGCACAGCGCCTTCGAGTGCATCGTAAGTTACGGTCGGCCATAAATCATGGGACGTAGTTTTTTTTTTCCGTCATTCAATTTATTATTAGCGATACGCGATCGGCCGTTTGAGCGCTCGATCACCGAGTAATTAAAAGAAACTCATAGGAAATGGAAGGAGAGGAGAGAAGTACCGGTCGGCATAATCATTCGGGCGGCAGGCACGAGAAACATGAAAATCCCACTTCCTTTCTCCCTTGGCCTCATGAATAACACTCACGTGTACAATGGAAAAGCGACGTACGACGTTACATTTTAAAATAGCCGATCACGTACGCAATATTTCATCGATCGCCGTCGTAGCGGCGCGTCGCTTAAAACTAAGGCGTCCAAGCGTAGGCGGTGCACTCGCACAAATCCGCGCACGGGCTCGTTTATCACTTGACGGATGCGCAAAAGACATTCGCGACGAATAAAATGGTTAATGGAGCCCGTTCGTGAGAATTTTGCCTCCACTATCAAAATGCAACAATAATCATCTAATTAATAAGTCTTGGCCATTTTCCTCAATCAAGAGCTTAGAATTTGCGTTTTATAATCCTAGCCGATCGCACTACAAGCTTCTCCCAATGTTTTCCCAGCGTGCAAAAGTCATTTAATATAATTTGCACGCCTCTCCTCATTGTCGTTCACTGTCCGTATTGAATAGAAAATAGTGCACTTTGTACTCGTGAAAATACAAATTGTATCATGTGTTTACCAACTTACCGATTATCCATAAATCGCGAGTCGAGTCGAGAAGCGATTAAATAGTATTCAACCTCACTAGCACAATACGAAATTTTATTCTACACACGTTAAATATACTTGGTTTAAAGGCTAAGCACTACTTATTATTATAGAACGATAGCGAAGATAACGTAGCTTTATATATTCTCAGCTAAAATTAACGATCTTCAGTAAAGTCTGAATAATATTGTTATTTGAAAAGGTAAGTTCTTTTATAGTACGATTTGCAGGCGTGACAAAAATATAAAACTCTATACCTTCCTTTTTTAATGCTCTCAAACTGCGCGGCTAATAGTTTTCGCAAATTTTATTTTTGCTGCGCACAGCCTCGAGCCATAAAATCTCTTCATTTTTATCAAAATGCTGTAGCATGTGGCGTGTATAGAAATTCTTCTTTAATGCTATCAAGCCGCAATACACGGCTAATAGTGTAATTTATTTGAAACCAGATTCAAGAAATGGTCTGTTAACTGCATCGGTAGTTTTTATTCTTCTCTCGCTTATCTTCGCGGCAATAACTTCCAAAATGTTATTTCCCGTGCATTTATATCTGCTTAGCGTACAATAATACGCTTAACTTATTAAAATTTTGCGATATTTAACTTGCCATAAAGGTCCCGAAAAAGATTATTAAAAGTTTTTTTTTTTTATCGAGCCAATGAGAAAAGAAGAGAAGAAGAACAAGACGGGAAAGGCGACGCGCGGACGCTCAGACTAAATCTTCTTCAGCATTTTATTTAACAATGCTGAGGGACTGTGCATGTAATGGGCGCCCCGCAAAGTCAAATTTATACCTGACTAAAGATGGACCATTTTGGTCCATGATGGCCGTTATAAATTTTCCTTCTTTTTGCTTCATCAGCGTAAGCCCGAAGAGATTATTGCTGCGAATATTGTATGTGAGAAGTGAGAGAGTAATAGTTGAAAGAGCGAGGTATAACGCGCGCATTTTACCGATCGCATTGCGTAGGTGGCCATGAAAACTGCCTGCCGTTGATGTTCGTGCGATACGCGCGATGTTTCATATTTTCGAGGGTTCTTAAGGTTGGCCCGCCCCCCCCCCGGCCCTCCCTCCTCCCCTCAGCCGCTCAACCACTCCACCGCTCTCTCTCTCTCTCTCTCTCTCTATCTCTCTCTCTCTCGCTTTAGCACGTGCACGCACTTTCTATTTTGCATGCTCCAACGCGCTTTCGTCTCTTTGACTTCGAGGACTATATGGTAGCTCACCCGTTCCGGTCTATGGCGTTTTTAGCTTCCATTTTCCATTGCTAATTTACTGGCTACAAGTGAGTATTGAGGAAACGTCCCGTTTTTCCATTTTCACCAGCGAAAATGTTTCATACGGCTTTGTGAATTTGTGGTTGTTTGAATGTTTTTCTCAACAACGAAAAAGAACGCAAAAGTTTCATAGAGCTACGTGACATTTCATAAGCATTCCAAAGCCATATAATCAATCTAAACCTTATAATATTGGCTAATAAACACGATAATTCAACCCATTCGCGAAAGATAAAAATCTAAGCTATTTAATTGGGATGCTTTATTAAATAACTTGTAAGAAAATTCCGCAACCAACAGACGTGTATCTAATAATAATCATGCAAAATATGATCGCCCCTGGAGCTTTAGGCGAGAGCGCGCATTGACTGCATAAAACAATATCGATCCTTTCAAGTTCCAAACATTTTTTTACTTATTTTAAATGAGCGAAGAAGATGCGCATAAAGACAGGTAAATATATTCGGCACGTGTTGTACCCTCAAAGACCAACCAACTCAAAGATGCCCGAAAGCAACTAAAAATCAGAACTCGGTAGTACCACGAGAGTACTTGCTGGACACCTTTGGGATCCGCGGCGTCGGGACGCAGCCGCGCTTGGTCGCCGGGGGCTAAACGCCGCCGCCCTTTTGCCGCCGCGGATGCGGAGAGTTGTCGAGCGTCGAGGGCTGGAGCTTTGGGCCGGAAGGGTGGCAGGGAGGGAAGGGGAGCGATACTGTTTCGGCGCCACTCGAATTAACGGGGGATTCATCGCAAATCACGGACGTCCGCGCCAGGTCCTCGGGTTCGCGGCCTCTTCTTTTTCTCGCCCCAGGATCCGGAATGTCTGGGTTGCCTGCTTTTTCCCCTCTTTTTTTTTGTTTTGTTTTTTTTTTTTTTCACTTTTTTGAGGATTATCACGAACGGCCGTACATTTGATTGCGACTGGCCGGCGCGCATATCGATATACTCGGACGCTCGGTTGTGTCGAGTGTGCGAAATCGTAATTGGACGAGCGTGAAGGACCGACGAGTCGAGTTCTTCTCCCCCCCCCCTCCAGTACAGTACCCCAGTACTAAGGATACGTAGGTGAGAATTTAGCCGCAAAGTATGTAAGTTCGATTGTTTCCTCTTGTTAAAAAGTGAAACAATTCGTCTGAATTGTAATGCTTAGTTTACGTTTGAGTTAAATATAGCTTTTCGTAAATTTACACATATAATTTGCTATGTTAACGTCACGTGCTAACGCAAGTGCATTTTCATTGATTATATGATAACTTGGAAGCACGTTGATTGATTATCGTAGATACACTACGCCTGTTTTAAGGATGCGGTTTGAAAAGAGTGAAATCTTTTGTTTTTGGAATCGAGGGGCCGCAAACCTTACTATTTATATTTCGTTTTTGATTTCTTAACTTAATTGTAAGATATTTTTCTTTGCTACAATTTTATATTCAAACTCCTCGAGCATTACGGTTTATACTGCCGTTCTTTAGAGAATGCAGTGCTTTCTTTTGTAAATAATCCGTCAGAATATCAATTTTATATGAAAAGCCGTCATGTTACTTATGTTAGCATCGCAACGTATTATAAAAGCGAGAAGAAATGAGAAAATACGAGGGGGAAATTAAAATGAAGTTTGATACACGGCAGGAACCTGTACGTTTACTGAAATTGGTGAATCTGATTGGCGTAAATTAAAATGAGAGTGATGTTTAGATTGCTGTTTTCGCGGTTTGTTTAAATAAGCGAAAATTTCATTAGATTATGATTATAATTTTTCATTATTTATATTAACTTCTTTTTTTCTTCTTTTTTTCCTTTTTAATCATTTTCCCGCTTTAAATTTGCTGGCACCTACGAGTGCACAAGTGAACAAACAAAGTATCGTGTATAATTTACTCATTTTGTATCAAGCTTTACTTTATAAAATATTTTAAAATATTCAGTTTCTTATTAAAAAGTTTTATTTACCTTAATAAAATTCTGCACTATGTATATCGTATTACATATATTTGTACACAACTTATTAATATTGTTAATAATATTTATCCACGAAACAATATAACGTCATCGTAAAATTTAAATTAATATTGCAATAGTTTTACAACATATGAAATATTAATTTATAGCATCAACGAACGCGAGGTATTAAAATAACGTGTCATGGGTTAAAACGAACAATTCTATGTTTGTTGAACGGAAATAATGTTATTTATTCGTGAGAAATTTTTATCTCTAATTAATTTCTATGGTAAATAGTTTTATAATGTAAAATCATTCATCTAATTATTAATATCTCATAAACAGGAAACGTTATATGTGATTCACAAACCCACGTTAATTCAAATTTCGGATTTTCAATTATCTTTTATATGATATTGGATATATATATATATATATATATATATATATATATATATATATACATGCGTGTGACTTTATCACATACCCAGAAAATCACAATATAAATATTACGTTAATGTATACTACATTAACTATAGGCGTTGAAAAGATATTTTTAACACGTAAGGCGCTCGATTATTCTTACCAAATTCAATAAATGACAATATTTGACAAAAGATAATGCATATTTTTCATACAAAAATAAAATTGAAATATTTGAATTTGTAAAAAAAAAAAAACAACAACAACAACAACAAACTCCGTGCAAAATTAATCTATCATCCACATATAAACAGGTTAATGGATGTAGAAGCAAACATTTTTCACGGGAGCCCAATAATATTCTCATAAGTTTCCGAAAATGCCCTAACGATTATCGAATGGTAATAATAGCAACGTCGGCCAATTTTTCGATGCGTCACGCGCGAATCACAAATCACGGGTCGTTCCACCTCCTTCCCCTACCACTCAAAACAAACAATAAAACATGGCAATAAAGGCGGGCGGGGTTTTGTGTGTGTGTGTGTGTGTGTGCGCGCGCGCTCGTGAGCTAGTGAGAAAGAGAGAGAGAGAGAGAGAGAGAGAGAGAGGGAAAGGCCTTTCTCTCTTACCGGTGACTGCGTGCAAAATGGCCTCGAAAGAAATCGACCTTCTCCCCAGTGCCGGTTGTACGTTTCCGCACAGCGGGGGTTGCTCGATTCGCGGTGCGGCATGGGGTACATCGGGATCGACGACGGGGAGGTTGTTGGAGCCAGAATATGAGGAGGAGGGCAAGGGGGGTGGGAGAGGATCTGGACACATACGTTTCTCACGGACGGCGACGCATACACTCGTATCGGGTCCTGTGGCTTTCGCTCGCAACGTTACACGCCGGGCGGTAGAGGCGCCTTCGACCGGACCCAAATGAAGAAATATTAAAAGGAGATTAAGAGATGCGCCCCCCCCTCCTCCTCCTCCTCCTCCTCCGCCGCAACCCCCACCAATCACTCTCTCACGACTACGTATCTTTCTCCTTTTCATTTCTCTTTTCTTGTCGAGTTGTCGGCAGTGAGTTGCGCTGGAAGGAACGAAAATGAATATTAGCAGCGACTGTGACACAAAAATATTATAACATTATTTATGTTATAACGCGTATAACATTATTTCACTATTCGTAAACTAGCTTTAAACATTGGTTGTTGTTTTGCTTTCTTTATTAATTAGCTCTTACGTATAAATGATTGCTATAGACATAACCGTTAAATTGAAAGTAAAGAGATAAATTAAAAATAAAGGGTCTAGCATGTATTTGATGGAGTTATAGGCAATAACAATAAAAAAGAAATTGTCGTTCAATTAATACTGCTGCCAATGCCTGAACTTTACAAGAAAGAATATCCGTTGATACTAAGTGTACTTTTTAATCATCGGACTATGGAGCATACAAATATATACATCGCGTTGTCATAAAATTGGCACACCTTATTAGTTGTTAGTGTTATTATAATGAATTTTTGTGCTTAGGGAGCAAATGCATTTTCATGAATTGCTATATTGTAAAGTGAGCTATGGTTATTTCATGCTTCATTTAAGTTTGCGCTCACTTTTCCGCAAAAATGAAACAAGGACACTTGTCGCACAGGCAAGTTTCCTTGCCTTAATGATTTATAAAAATAAAAATGAAGAAAGAAATAGGCATATACATGTGTCTGTATGCGCATGGATGCGTATAGTCGTTGAGCCGGATAGCATTAATGAATTTAAATATAAAATATTCTTTTAAAATAAGACGTACGTAGATATTCAGCTGGAAATGCGTATTGATGGATGGATGGATGGATGGATGGCGAATGAAGGGAATTGTCGGCACACGGTGAACAGGGAATGCAATGTTAAGCCCTTAGCAACGAGCCACTAAATATTTTCTTACAATACAATATGTCGCCCAAGTTTTCTTGTTCAAGGCAAAGAATGAGAGAGAGAGAGAGGTAGAGGTAGAGAGAGAGAGAGAGAAAGAGAGAAGAAAAGCGCGCGGCAAGCGGCTCGCTGAGCGTGAGTAATATTTTTAAATCCTTCCGATGCACATTATACGGGCTCGTACGCACGAAAGGAGCGATCGAGTCGGCGCACGAAGTAAGGAAGCAGGTAGCCGGCAAACCTTTCGACTAGCGCCGCTGCAAAGAAAAGAGGAAGATGATGGAAGAGAGGAGGAAGGATCGTTCAATCGCCTCTGCCCGGGTCGCGACGATCGTCCCGTCGGTTTAATCGGCCGTGCATTTATTCGACGAGTGGCTCGCAGCTGCCGCGGCTTCCGAATCTCCCGCACCACTGGTTCTCTTGCATTTCCGTGCATCGGCCCTCGTTCCGTCCCCCCCCCCCCTCGAACTCCCACTCCACTCCTAAATCCCTCCGGGGCGATATTATATTTTGTGCTTTTCTAGCCGATCGGGCGCTACGACTTTTGGCCACTTTGGCGCTCGAACCGACCGATCGTTAAATGCATGTCGCGCGCGCGCGCTTATTGCTTGTTACCACCGAGGCTTAATATCAGATAAATTTTAATACGGTGCTTACGAGTTATTTTCTCCTCGGCTTAATTTACCACGGGGTTATCGATGAAATTCTCCGTGCGCCTGCACGCCTTTCTCTCGTTGTTATCGCTCCGCTAATCAGATTTTTATTCGGCCATATTCTAGACCAACTTGTGGCTCCGTTTTAACGATACTCGGCCGTCTCATTAATAAGGAAGGCATAAGGGATCGGCAAATAATTTGCAATGACTACGGTCCCGGCTCTTTTCCACCTTTTCCCGTCGAGAATTTTAATGAAATCATAATGAGATTTATGTGTTTATTACTCGTGTTGGGATCGAGGAAAATCCAGCCATACGAAATTATGTCTGAATGCAAGATGTAATCAAGCCTTCCGACGGATTTTAATTGGTTTTCCTGAAAATTCAGACGATTAATTTCTTGGCGCGATAAAAATGTTAAATTTGATTGATTAGAAGATACGATCTATTGATCATGGCAAATGTGCATTTAATGTGTGCGCGTGTGCGTGTAAAAAGCTCTTGAATCACGAATGGAGGAATACATAAAAACAGTAACTGGGCAATTTGATTTAATATCGAAAATTTAATATCAAAACTATTGTTTATTAATATGTGCGCTTTTTCAGTTTCTTAAAAGGTAAACCTGAAAGCCGTGGCAACCTCATCTCAAAAACTTCACTTTTTTATTATTACATTGTTCTGTTCTTCCTAGGGATTAAAAAAAAAATATACAAAAAAAAGTAAATAGATAAATAAATAAGTAAAGAGAAAAAATTTCTATAGAAAAAATTTTATTTTATTAAAGTTTTAGCGTAGGTACTTCAATGGCTTGAAATGCCGAAAACTCCAACGTTAACGCGTTTTTCTCAAAACCACTATTTTTAAACTGGGCGGAACTATGACTCTAACATTTTCCAATTGATTCATCGGAAAATTCTGGGACAGCTTTGTAATAAAATTATATTTCGTTAAGCTTGGTAAATTTTTTTTTTTCTTTTTTTGTTTATCAATCCTCGTTTCTTCCTATGAGAGCTATTATTACGTGATTATATACAATCTTTCTTAAATTTACGTAGTTCATATTGTAAAATTTGAACTTCAAACATTAGAAATGCGTACTTTTTATTATCGTTAATTTAAATACCAGAACATGATGAATGTCATAAGAAATTTGTAAAGATAATTTTGTTTCGCAAGCCATCGTCGTCCAAAATTGTTAAAAAATAATTTCCGTAAACTATTTCCGTTTTACTTAAAAATTTCCATGATTACATCATATTATTCGTATCAATTAACATTATTCAATAAAATAAAAAAAATAAAAAAAAAAAAAAAAAAAGTTCCAATCGACCCCTTACACTGACCCCAGAAGAACACGAATTTTCATCGCCGTATTATCTGCCCTCGCACCTGTGCCGAAATTTCACGAGTGGGCGAGAATAATCGAAGCGCTTTTATAATTTCGTAAACTATTTGCGGAATGGCTCGTATATATGTATATAGAACATGCATGCGTGTGTGTGTGTGTGTGTATAACGAAAGCATTCTCACCTGTTCGATAAGCGTTTATATATTTCGAGAATGCTAAACGGGGTCATGCTTCGTTATTGTTCTTTTTTTTTTCTTTTTTCTAATTCCTAACTCCAGGAGCATTCGAGGTCGCGAGCGAGGAATAGTTTTGTAAAAAGGTTATGTTGCAAAAAGAGAAGCCTATGTTTTCAAAGCCCCCTTTGGTTGGGAGCTTGCGAACAGGGATGATTAATAATTGTAAATAATGTCCTCTCTATGTCTGCGCTTCAAACAGTTTTTTGTTGTTGTTGTTGTTGTTGTTGTTGTTGTTGTCGTTGTTGTTATTGTTATCAAGATATCTCCGAGCTTTGCAAGATACGTAATCTTATCAATTCCTGAATTCCCGGTGTCCGTCCGATGCGCGCGTTCGGCTTATCCGAGTCTTTAATATAATTGACTGATAATGCCGTCATTAATGGGCTTTTATATTTAGTTGAGTAGAATTAAGCGACGCTGTCTTTGGTGGCGTCATGCCATTGATTTCGTTAGCCCGTTCCCCGGGTCTGTTGTGTAAGATGAATTCGCGCTTAACCGTCGCCTGATTGATGATTGTAACAATGACGCGGCAGAAGCGTCCCCACGTCTTCGACTGATTCGTTTTTATTGCTCGTCATTTTTCGGCATTTAGCGTTCGACAGGGCCGCTTGTGTTCCCTTTATATTTTTCGCACACTAGAAGATAATTTGCCAATTCCGATGCTATCTCTTTTTGTTCTCTCCCTCCCCCCGCTCGTAATGACTATTTCACGATACAAATACAATATACATGTGTGATTCCCAATACGTTTAACGATTGTATGTTTTGGTTAAAAAAACAAAAAAAAAAAAAACAAAATAAAAAAAAAACAAAAAAAAATAATAATCTTTCCCATTTTATTTGCACGACTCGCAAGTCTCTGTACTCCGTTTCTTAAAAGCTGTTGAATTTGCAAGAAATCTTTTAAAATATCCTCCTTACCTAGGGCAGTAAATCTCTACTTTAGAATTGCAAAACTAACTTTTTTTTTAGCGCAATTTGATTACTTATAATAAGATAAAATTTTCTTTTTCATCCTCGGCTATTTGTCGAGTAAATATAACGCTAACGTTTCTCACACGAAAACCAAATTTAATAATGAACTTGGCATAAAATAACATTAAGAAAGCGCAGCTTTTATTAAATTTATTTTCTAATCGTCAAATAGAATCAAACTGTGCCATTTTTCACGTCTTTGTGGAAGTATAAAGAAAACTTGCTCTTTAATGATAAGCAAAATATATTAACTGCCAATTTCATTAACTGTAGTAAAATTAACTAATAAACGAGAAAACTTTTATTGAACGGTAATAAGGGTACGTATATTATATATATATATTCGGCGCAATACATTTATTTCAAATTTTATGGTGAATTATTTGCAATACAAAAGGCCGTTCAAGCAAATAAAATAAAATTCATTAGCATCGACTATTACAGTACGAATTTTGTCACATCGTTGATGACATAAACGACGAAATATAATATCATTAAAAATTATCTTAAATATTCACATACCTCACTGTTTAATAAAATCTTCCGATTTACATTATTTTATCGACAATTATAATAAGTCTGCTTATCGGAATTCTTTATATTGTGCATTAAAATTATGGATTGAGCATCCGCTTATAATAACCGAAATGCCACTCAGTTTTATCGACCGAACCCGAACCTTCCAGCCAATACTTTATTAGGGTACATTTATTTACTTGTTATCGTTAAGCACTTTTTTTTTTTTATCCAGCAGATCTCATTAATCCTGCAGCTATCACAAGCTATCGTTCTATTTCTTTACATAAGGCGATTCTTCTCTAGTATCCGCTGACTCATTATTACATTCGGTTAATATTACACGTTTGAGCTCGCACGTGCGTTATTTATCCTCATCCCAGAATCTAAAGGAACATAAACAATTAACATTATACTTTATTATCGTGTAATTAAGACGACTGTGAATCACTGTCGCGGCCATTACAGTGCAGTTAATGTTTCATATTTTTTTTTTATTTATACACTTGCGGATATATTCTAATTGCTCGATTAACCCAAGCCTAGGTTTTCGTTTTCAAATCAGACAAAGAGTCGTTCATCCATTCACCCTCCACGGTCTCTTTTTCTCACGTCCGTTGCTGATCGTCTCGTTTGTCACCGGCCCATTACTTTTCTTTCGTTTTTTTTTTTTTTTTTTTTTTTTTTTTTTTTATATTTCGTAAATGCTTATCGTCAGACGTGTACACGGGGCTTGCGAGCCGAGGGTGAGGAAGAAGACCCTTGGTGAACATCGGGGTGGCGAAGCCCCTGTCCCCTTCTCCCTTATGCGCTTGGCATTTACTCGCTTTACCTGTAGCTCCTTCGTAGTTCTTTTCTTCCTCGTGAGCGTACACGCGTTTTACTTTCCACGGCGAGTCGCGTTCCTTCCTCTCCCTACCTTCTGTCCCCCTTACACGTATACCCCACGTCGGCATGCGTGTGCCGTTCGCTATATTGGTTCTTTAGGCATGTGGAGCGGAATAAGTGGCATATCTTTATGAATTTCTTTGTAGGGAATTGCTCAGGAATTAGTGGGTAAGCATTTCGATTGACTACAAGAATGGAAGCGAATTTTCGTGTGCTACCCGAATTTGTACGAAGGAATTTTCTTTGCCGAGCGAGCGATTAAATCGAATAAACATTTAGATGCTTTTATTGATACGAGCGATGAAAGCATAATTGAATAATATCAGCAGCGTCTAACTCACGAATGGAATATTCCTGACAATGATGCGTGAGTAAATCCTCGTTGAAAAAGACATTTCGAAAAGCAATTGGAATAGTCAATGTATCGTTCAAAGTTTTCACAACCAAAGCTACAGGAAACATCGAAATAAGCAAAATTTAAATTTTCAAACACCAAGACGTAAATGCCTATTTATATTTATATATATATATATATATTTCGTAATTGTAAGATTATGAGTCTTACATTCTTAAAAATAAGGAATTTGCACCTTCAAATTATCTGGGTATCACTTTCATTGAAAATTGTATGCGAAATTAAAGGTAGAATTTAGAATACTTTGCTGATATTTAATAACAAAATTTAATATTAAGAACGTTTGGTATTAAAATATAGTTTAAATCTCGGCGAAAATATTAATTATAAAGCGTCAAAGAAAACATAAAAAAAAATAATTGATTTCCTCCAGTTAAAAGCAAAATGTTCTTCCGTTGACAATGCGCGTAGATATAATAAAAAGCTAACAAAAATGCAATATGAAAATCGATGAGGAGAGGCTTCTTACAGTGGATATTTTCTCTCTTAAACTCTCTCTCTCTCTCTCTCTCTCTCTCTTTCTGCATGCATTCACAATGGGACGCCAAGAATCGGATAGACGCGCTATGGTGAAAAAACGAGCGACACGCTGAGACGAGAAAAACGGTCCTGGCACATCGGCATTTCGTTGGCAAACTCGAGGAAATTGAGCGTGTCGAACGGATATAGAAGGATCCTGCACTCCATTTCCTCCCGCGTCATCGAGCTCTCATGCACACACCACCCACACAGCCGCACGCGCATACTGCATATGCATACACGCGGGAGCACGAGCGGGTGGATGGACCTACTTTCTCTCTCTCTCTCTCTCTCTCTCTCTCTCTCTCTCTCTCTCTCTCTGTTCCTCAAGTTTCGGATATAGCAACGGCAAAGAGACCAACATCCGCGTTAATGAAACTTTTTAATCGCCGCTGGCCATTTTTTCTTCTCTCTGTCTGTCTCTGTATGCCAGAGTGCGCGCACGTTTTTCCATTTTTCTTGTTCTCTGTACTCGACGCTTCCATTCTCCGTCTCCGAGGAAACTGGGGTTACGGAAAAGCTGAAGTGTAGATCCTAGCTTTACCATTTGGTGGAGCGTGCAAAGCCCGGTATTAAAATAAAGGAGAGTAAGAGAAAGAGAAAGACCAATTTATTTGGCTGTGTGTAATGCGTGCGTGTGAATGCGCGTGTGTATATGCGTACGCGTGTATTGTGCGCGCGTATGTGTGATCGCGCGTGCCTGTCGTGAGTGTACATAGGAAGAGAGAGAGAGAGAGAGAGAGAGAGAGAGAGAGAGAGAGAGAGAGATTGGAAGATAAAAATGGTGAAATAGCTGCTGGTAAAATGCTGTGTAATGTTCCAATATACTGATTTTTGCTTAGATACTTGGTAATATATATATATGCACATATATTTATCTCATGTGTTTACTTTGGTTAGATAAAGAAGGCTAGATAAATGTAGTTACGATTTAATGACAATACGATAATAATTGCCAATTGACAAATAAACAATTTTCATTTAATTACTTATTAATTTTTTAAAACACTTTAAATTATTGACATTAAAATAAGAAATTAAAATCATATTTTAATATTAATATATGTTACTTAAGAACTGCGTAACAGTTGAACTTGGAATAGCATTTATAATTTATCGTGTTTTATAATTGATTCCCAAATATTTTTCATAAATATTTAAGTTACAATGTTGATGCATATTTTTAGAAATCTTTGCATGTAATGAATCAATGCGTAAAAAAATAATTTTTTTATTTATAGATGTGATATAATTTTATACATAAGTTTATTAAAAATATAGAATGTAAATGTATTAATATTAATGAATAATTCCAACCTGAAATACTTCAATATAAAATTCAAATTGTCAATAAAATGATAATTATAATGTTGTAGTTAATTATTATCGTAAATTACCAAATTCAAAATTAATGTGAACGTATTCCAGCATTTATTTTTCTATGCTCCAATCGTTTTTTAAATTCAATACTTTTCATATTTCAAAGGCAGCGCGTTTTCCCATTGACTCTGATATTTCATCGGATTATTTTTAAAAATCAGGCTTACTCAAGGATGCTGAATCCGTGCGAATTTTCGAAAGTATTTGCGATTGCTCGACTCCAT
Source organism: Ceratosolen solmsi marchali (assembly GCF_000503995.2). Lineage (NCBI taxonomy): Eukaryota > Metazoa > Arthropoda > Insecta > Hymenoptera > Agaonidae > Ceratosolen > Ceratosolen solmsi. The sequence goes on from NW_011948428.1 coordinate 1,160,693, forward strand.
GTAATCGTTTCCATTTTAGGCCTTGGCAAGGAATTTCACAGCCCTCTTCCTATTACTCTCTAGCGGTACGGAAGCTTCAAGCGAAGCGAATCGCGAACGCGCATTCGGTCATTTCCGCTGGCGTCGAAAAGATAAGAGAAAACAGAGTGCTGAGATAACTCGCGCCGAATCCTGCGGTCGGAGTCTGTTAAAGGGATTAGGATTAATATTGCGGCGGCGGGGCGGGGGTCGAGGGGGTTGAAAAGTAACTTTAAATGCCTGGAGCAGCCAGCAATCGTAGATTCGACTGACGAAACTTGGGACGGAAGAAGCTTTCTATTACATAATATATAGAGGACGATTGGAAGCAATTGTTTCTGTAAGATTTTAAATTTTGAATATGTAAAGTTTCGCAATTCGTTGGGCTTTTTATCGATTAATTTTAGTACTGAGGTTTGGTTTTTCTTTGAAAATGGTCTGTTTGCATTTTGATACTGTGTCGTGGGTATAGCCTCGTCGAAGTTTCGAAAAACAATCATAAAGTAGGATCTAGTAAACTTTAAGTTTTGGCACAGAGTTCAATTACAGGAAAGTAAAGAAAAATACTGGAAATATCAAAGAAGAGAAATTCAAGCTTTTGTTCGAAGCAGTGCTTTGGAAATACATTTTTCACATCCGAACACATGGAAATTAATTTAAAAATTTTGATTTTTATATACGCGCATTGGAAATATTTATGTCGCTTCAGCCCCGCACGCACGCGCGCGCGCACATACACACACATACACAGAGAGAGAGAGAGAGTACCTCTTAAAGCCTCAAATTTTTAATGTAAATTTATGATATTTTATTCTAAACTGTTTATCTACTACAGATATTAACTGAGAAATTTTTTTTCTAGTACAGATTTTTTCCTCTCTTTTAAAAGAATCATTTCAATGCAATTTTCAGTTAGGAAAATCAAGTTTTACTGCACAGAATTTAGAAGTGAAACTTGATTACAAAAAAAAAACCATTAAAAACATTACTGTGCCAGTATGGCGCCATGAAAGCGGAACTGGCGCTTAATTTCGAAACGAATGAAAAATCAGATAGTTACAATCTTAGAAGATTTTCAATCTCCTCTAAACAGGAATGAAATATTTTCAATTTTAGGGCATTTTGAAAAAATAAATTCCACATTAAGATAAAATGATAATAATAATAATAATAATAATAATAATAATAATAGTAATAATAAAATAAAAGTAAAAGAAGAAAATGCACGCATTGATTTAAAATTCTCACATTATATTATATTTCATAGAAAATGTTAACTTCCCTATCGGTGTAATGGATTGACTTCGTCCTATCCACTCCCTACTTTTATTGGAATGAAAATGTTTAAATTAAATGACTTTATCATCAATAATTTTATTTTCGTCTCCATCTTTAGCAAAGGGATCGATAAGAAAAGTAATTCTCATGCTGCTACGTTTTACGCATTATGGCCGGCATCGACCTATTTGAGCGAGTGAATCAGCGAGACGATTTCAGACGAATTATTCCAAATATTATTTAAATAATACTAATGCCTCCGCCCCTCTCCGCCACCACGAGATATTTTGATTCGCATGTTTATCCGTTTCCTGCCGCTCATACATTGCCTCTGCAGCGTTTCGTCGCGTATTATTATTTTTCTCCTCTTTCCATCTCATTTTTCATTGTAACAAAGCCGAGCCGAGAGACGACGAGGGACGTCGCAGGCCGTTAGTTCATGGCAGTAGCTACCAGCCACCCAGTCACCCAGCCAGCCTCGGCTTATAAAAGTGGCCCGAGATACCTCCCCCATCCCCTCCCC
>NW_011948428.1:1162521-1165126 GCF_000503995.2 Ceratosolen solmsi marchali
TCCTCCTCCCCCTCCTCCTCCTCCTCCTCTCGGCCCCCACACCGTCCCCTCACACCACAACCCCCTCTTCGCCCTATCATCATCATCCTCCTCCTCCTCCTTCTGCTCCTCCTCCACCTCCTTTCTCCCCCTTTCTCCCCCTTACGTCATCCCACCCTCGCCCAACATTCGTCGCCGACCCAACCCGGCCCTATCCCCCTCCCCCTACCGGCATCTCCGCCACTTCCCGACGTACCGTTAGTTCGCGGGTTACGCTGGAAAATAATTAACTGCCTGCCAGTGGAAATTTAAGGACGTTTGTTTTACTTAAGACAAGAGCAGCGCCCTCTTATGCCCTGGCTTTTCTATTTTTTTTCTCCTTCGCTCTCCTTCAGAAGATCAGTATTAATTACTTAGCCACTGGACGGCGCACTTTTCTTATCGGCTGATTTTTAAATTAGTATTTATTGAACAATTAGAAGGCGGAGAGAAAATATTGGAAGTAAAGAACACTTGGTTAGAATAGTTATTGTTGTTTTTTTTTGTTTTTTTTTTTTTAATTTTAATTTTTCTTTCTTTTATTTTTCTCATTTCTTTTAAGGGTGAGACCCTACATTAATTATTTAATGTGAATTTCAAGCGACAAATTTTTGTACGCAAGACGTAGCGGGCTAAAGATGAAATATATTTTTTGCCGATGCTTCTTATTAAGTGCCACTAAGTCCACGTAAGGAACTTTAAGTTAAAAATTTAATCTTCCGGGTTATCGGCAAATCTGTCAAATCTCATAAATAGATCATTAGCATTAAAAATATAATAATAATGATAACCCTGCTGTTACTCAAGCTGATAAATTGTCAAGAATTAAGATATTTTCATTACGCGAATTGTTTCAGTTTTCGGGCTGATATTGCAGTAATTAAGTTGAAAAGTGTATCTTGACGTCTTAGGAGCTCACGCACTTGGATGAAAATTCATTACATGCCAGTTAGAGATAACGACATACATAAAATGCAAAATATCTAAAGCGGCATTGGCGACGATGCTCGATATACCGATGTAGCCGGTTTGTTTTATTCCACGATGTGATAAGATTTTGCGATCAGCCGTGCGAAAACTTTACGAGACATTCGCCCGGCAGACTTGGCAATTAGCTAGATTAATTATTTCTAGGGTATAGTTTTCTTGCCGAATATTGCGATGGCAATTTTTGTTTTCGTCGAGTCTCAGTTTTAGTTATCCTAATCCTATTTATGAACGAAGCTTAACGCTTTGTCGAATATTAATCAGTTGAAACTTACAAAAGTAACGACACTTTTATTACTCTGACATGTCTGATTATCGTCGTTTTTATCTTTTTTATTTTTCTTTTTTTTTTACGAGTAACATTCTATATTACGTCATGCTATTTTCCCTTATAATTATATTTAAGGGCACAACATTTTTGTGGAATCTGGTGAAACAGCGTAAAATTTTATAAAAATCACCTTTTTCAAAGATAAATTGGTATTGATCGGGGGGTGCTTTGGACATGAATTACGAATTGATCAATAAAATATCGTCTATAACTTTACGACATAAATCCATCATGTTTTTTCATTTAAAAACTCTCTCTCTCTCTCTCTCTCTCTCTCTCTCTTTCATATATATAAATATATATATATATCTTTATTAATAGCCATTGATATATATATATATATATATATATATATATATATATATATCAATGGCTATTAATAAAGATATTTAGTATTGCATAAATTCATATATCGGGACAAATATATTTAAATATCATAATTAATTTATTTATCTATTAACTACACTTAGTAATAACCGTCGGTTTAAAATCCATTCTCATCATAATATATAACTTCAGATTTTTATCAATACGAATTGGCAATTCGATCTTTCGGCAATGTCGCTTTAATGATACTCGAGCCTACTTATTATAATTGCACATTGGCAAATAATAGCAGAGAACCCGTGGGTATCGCGATCACCTGCAAAAAGAGAGTGACGTCAAGGCAATGCGAGGTGAAACTTCACTTAGAGTTTGCCTGTTTAATTACAGTTCGCATCCACTCTCCTGCATCATACTTTTTAACCAATTCAGCGCGCATCTGCGAATTCTCATTTTCAATCCGTACCCTAGGCGCAACCGTGCCCTCCCCATCTCTATCCCTCGCATTCCACGTCACTCGAGCGAGACTAGTCTCCTTACTTCTTCCCCACGCCCCGATCAATCGAATTATCCAAATTCACGCAATATTTAATAAAGCAAGCAGAGCATTTTCCCCCTCGCGCCATACATAAACTCGAGGCGCATCCGCGTCCGGCGCGTCTGTCCCCCTCCGCACCCCTCACCCGCTCAATTGCCAGAGCAGGCCTGAATAATACAGACCGCTCACTGAAATAAATATGACGAGAATTTTGACAAACAGCGAGCGTTTTGTTGATTTTTTTTTTCTTCATCCCGTGCATATTTCAAGTCGACCGCCTAACTTTACCAGCCGGTGGTGGAAGGACTGGTTGGCGGACGGGGGGAAGGGGGAGGAGGTAAAGACATTTTTTCCGGGCCGGCAGTCCCAAAGTAGTTAGATGGCGAGGGGGGGGGGGGTACCGAAGG
>NW_011948428.1:1165537-1166757 GCF_000503995.2 Ceratosolen solmsi marchali
TGAAGGGGGGGGGGGGGGGGGGGTACCGAAGGTGAGGCCGGAAGAAAAATAGTCGAGGTAGGCTGGGTGGGTAGATTTATTATATTATTTATTTACTTTGCTTGCGGGCTGTGGAGCGCAGGTGCCTGTCAAGCTTTAATAGTGACATCAATAGGTGGGCGGATTGGTAGTGAATGGGGGAGGAGGTGGTTAGATAGGGGGGAGAGGTTGGGGGGGGGCTGCGCCGCTTTTATTTGCCAGAATTTTAACAGAGACCTTGCACAGAGGGCTTATCCATCCTTAATTATATCGCAGCACCCCATGTTATCCCCCATATTTTTTTTATTTTTTATTTTTTACTGGCTTATATTACCGAGGGGCACGTATGGGACGATACTTTGCGAGAATTCCAATTGCGAGTGCTAATATGGAATTGAGATCTTAATGTCGGGATGGATCTATTAGCTTGGGAGAGGAGGAAGATACAGCGGATTAAACTCTTCGTATCGCCGGTCTCGGATACGCGGACGACGAATGGTGCACTGTGGATGTAGAGTTGTACGGGTGTGTCTCGTTGATGTCGTTAGTGCTCAGGATCGGTCTACGTTCGATAAGAATTTCTATGTCTTGGGACTTTGGAAAGGACGGCTAGGACGACGATCGGTTCTTGAAATTAGATCGCGGAACTCGGTGCGATTATGGGAATTAACGTCTAAGTCGACTTGAATACGTAAGACATATTGGTAGTCCCGAGATATATTTTATTGGAGCTGAACCAATAGCGTTGAAATTAGTTTAGTTTAATTTTTAATTATGGTAATATAATGAAGTATTTTGCGTATTTCTAAAAAATCTCTAATACCTGTTTGATATATGTGGACTTGTGGTATATGGTTAAAGAGAATAAAGAAGAAAAAATTGAATAACTCTGTCGTTTGAAAATTACACGACATATCGCATAAATTGTAGTTATTGGACAATAATAAGCTGATTCAATCCTACTACATAAGCATTTTGTAATTTTGTCATGAATTTGAGAGAAAGTTATGGGAATGCGTAGAGGTGAAAGTACATCAAAATACAGGATGCATAAATCCTTGTATTGAAATAGCTGAAATCTGTATAAAGCGATCATAAATGCTGGAAAATCTATTTGTTTGCAGCGTACAGTATTAATCTGACAGCAGTTTATATAAGTAGAGAAAAAGAGAGAGAGAGAGAGAGAGAGAGAGAGAGAGAGA
>NW_011948428.1:1167279-1198388 GCF_000503995.2 Ceratosolen solmsi marchali
GAGTGAGTGAGTGAGTGAGTGAGTGAGTGAATGGAGGGAAAGGAATTGAAACTGAGCGAGCAAGACTTTTGATCTTACTTTTGAAAACGGAACGAGAAAGGAACAAAAATGAAGGGGAAACGGTGGGAAATCGTCGCTTAATCGTTGTCCTCTTCAATCTGTATTAATATTTTATTATTATTATTATTTTCTTTCTTTATCATTCTTAAATTAAATTTGAAGGGCCAAAAATTCGATGATTATTGGCCTGGTTTAACGAGTTAAATTTTGTTTATATTTATAAAAGGCTCTTTTAAACGTTTGACGTCACTATTAAATGCTGCATTTGCAAAATAACGTTAGCGTATGAGTTTTCATTGGAAAGTACAAACAATCGTGTAGACTCGCCTAATGACTTATCGGTCGGCTTAGCGTCGTAAATCGATTGTTTACATAATTATAATGTAAAATTCTACATACTTTTCGTCGACGCGATCTGGCTAGTCATCGCTTTAATGTTGTTGAGCAGTTTTTCCACGCGTAAATTGTGCTTAGAATGTCTATAATTAGCTTTGTTTCGTTCGTCCCAATCTACAAAAGAATTCCTCACGGATTATTGCACCCAGATTTTAAAGACTGCCGAGTATTAAAATAAATCTTGGCTTGCTCTGTTAATTTTCCATGGTTTTTAGATGCCAATGATAGTGGGGTTACCACGGGAAGGGGGTACAAAAAAAAACCCCAAAAGAAAGAAAAAAAACTAAGTTATATCCACACACGCGCGGTCTAGATGAATCATGTAAGTGGTTTCTGACATCCGTGATATTTGACGTTAAACAGCCCGTAAGCAATTCCGGTTTAATTTTCTCCTTTAGCCAATATCCATAAAGTAAATTAAATAATGAGTCGCTAGCGACTACGTCATCGGCATAAAAAAGATGTACGTTATTTCGCAGGGAATGAGGAATTTTATAGTTCGCTGGTAATGCTCTTAGCTATTGAGTGCGCTACTCAATGATCGAAAATGCAAGATCGAAGGCTTTTGCTCTCCATATTTAAACGATTTCCTCGAGCGATAATTCGGCCACTTACGAGTGACATAATTTCCTCAAATTCGCTTGTCACCCCTAACCTCCCCACTAACCACCCCACCATCCATCCCCTATTACATTCGAGAATCTGCGGCAGCGATCACAGAAGAATCTCAGTTTAGATATAAGAGGTTTTTTTTTCCTCATTGGACCATCGGCCGTCATCCCCTTCATCCGCCGTCCAACCAGCCGCCGGCTTTCGGGAAAGCCAACTAGTTGACGCAATTTTCTTGGATAAACAGCGTTTGGGGACGGCTTCACATATGAAATACCGAGCCGTGGGTAATTCGAAAAGCGTCGCGAGCTTGAAGGGAGTGCGGAATCCCGATTAAATCGACTTAGGAGGGAACATCGGCGGCGGTGATGCCGTGGCGAGACAGACGCCGCGCTGCTTCTGTGCGTTTCAGCCCCGTAAGCCTTTGGCTTTGTTCTCGGTTGCGTATTGCCTATCAACCAGCCGTAACTCCGCCCCCGTCAGCCCCTTCGTACGCCGTCCGACGTAATACGAGCGCTACACGGCTCTTTTGGGGACAAAAAAAGGAATTTATTCTCCTTTTTCTTCTTTACTCTTTTCTTTCTTTTTACGATGCTTACGATGCTTTATACTTTATACACGTGGGAGTGCCGATCCGAGGCTTTGCAAATTTATTTAGGATAATGTAAGAGAAGAGCTCGCGACGTTTCACTCGTTAGTGTTCTTTTGCCGACGAAACTAGCTGTTTACGATTACCTGAATTTTGTCCTTAATTTGAAGAGGCCTGCCCCCGTCGAAAGCCCATTTACTCGAGACGATTGCGCGATTGGAGCGAGTAGGATATGCTATGTCTTTAATCTCGCGATAAGATTATTTTACGCCGACTTGACTGCCGCGCTGTTTATTTGCAATTTTACAGTTGTAAACGGCGTGGTTTACAAATTATGCGCGTTGAATTTAAGATGCACGCGGGAAAGTTGCAGAAAGCAAAGCTTAAAATATTTCACTAAATTGGCAAAATTAATTTAACTTTTGCTCACAAATTGATTAACTGGTTAGCATATTTAGTGTCCCTATCAAAAGTTCGTAGAGTTGTATTAGTAATGAAGTGGTCGTGTAACTTTTGCGATACGTAAGAAAATTTCTATTTCAATTATTGTATCAAGAACGATAATATTTCATCGTAGTTTTTAATATTGCATTGCAAATTTCGTCAAAACAAAACAAACAAACCGAAAGAAAAAAACGTGAAAAAAAAATTCAAATAATTAAAAGCGTACAATAAACGTGTCAACATCCTCTACACATCCAAAGTGTACTTGTAAAGGTTTGTGCATTTAGTAAAATACAATAGTCTAGCAAACTTTTGCCATTTGACAATAAATGATCGATAAGCTAAGAATGTATCATGAAAATAGGAAATTGTATGAACTAACAGGACAATAGCATAAACTAACAGGACATAATTTGTTTTAGTTTCAGGTACGTGCTTGGCAGAAATCCAGTTTTAAAATTACCGAGTTCGATAAGTATCCTTAGAGTTATTTAAACCGTCGTATTTCATAGACAAACATTGGAATATATTGATATTTGATTAGGACAAACGAACGAGCTTATATTTATATTTTATCGTGTAAAAACGCTCTTGAGTTCATCTTCGCGCAACTCGCGACAAAAGTGCTCTACTTTTTCCAAAGGCATCGACGAGCGTAGGAATAATCATAATGGCGATCATTGCTCCGCTTCTTCGTACCATTTACTACAAATAGGAAAACTCGCGCCGAGCTCCGCGGTGTGCACATGTCATAACGATTTCGGCGAATGAACGATTGGACGAATCAATCGTAGCGCAACGGAGATCGAGGACCTCGTGAAAATAAAAAATACCATAGGAAAACAAGAAGAGCGAAGCGTGGAAATAAAAGGAGACACGGAGCGGGAAGTGTATACCGCGAATACAAGCAAGATAACGAAGAGAAATGGAAATTCGACAAAGTTTCCCGAGCGTAACCAGTGAGTAAGATCCCCGGCAACAAATCGATTTGTTACCAAGTTAATTCATTTCTCATCAAAGGGAATTCCCGGAGTCCCGCGTCTACGAGTACAAAAGTGCCCCGGGGTTAGGAAAAAAGGCGCCAGAGAAATCGCTCCGCGATGAATACAAAACCCGAAAGACAATGGGATTACTCCCACCCGGAGCACCCGATCTCCGGAGGTGGAAGTTCCTCTCGCGGATAAGAAAAGTCCCCCGGATCGACTTTCTATTAAAAACATTAAATATTTCAATATGGAAAACTGGCGGTTGGTACGGCGGCGGCGGCGGCCGCGCGTAGAGCGGAAAAGCGGCTTACGGCTTTAAGCCCGCTGTGATTGAACTATTTACGTCGGGCGTCTCGCGCGCGAACCTAAACGTAATCCTCCCGCCCTCCCTGCCCCTCGCGAATGCATTTTCTTGTGATGGGGGGACACCGGGTAGCGAGTTGGCGCGCGCGCGCGGCAAGAGCGGCAGTCGGGAATAGAGGCGGAGGCAAAACACCCTTGTATTTTTCGCTAAAGACGGGCCGCCCGCCCGGCCATTGAGAGATTTACGATCGAGACTCTTTACGCCGCGTACACGTACTGCTTAGGTGTATTGTTTCCGGGGTGCGTTATACCTAGTTGGGTTTTATCCATTTTTATCGAGAGGTTGGGCGGTGGCGGGGAGGTGAGGTGGGATATGGGGCGAGGAGGATGAATGCCGACTGTGTCACTCCTTATCGCGGATGGTTATCTCCGTAATGCAGCTGCTTGTGTCTTTTTGACCTTCGAGTGTAGTAGAATTTGTCGAAGCTCTGCCACTTCATCCCCCTTACAATTTTAGGCTTTTTCGCTTTTGTACGCTAGCTTGTGGCTTATTTGGCAAGGTGAACAAATTTATAGCCCAAGCTTTTTTTACTTGGAAATCTTTCCTCTTGGGTAGAAGATAGTCGAGAGCCTGACGCAACCAACGCCTTAACGATGCCGACTTATGCTTTTCAATTTCTCTGATAGGAAGAATTGGTCCATGTACCAAGGCATTGTATGCTGCATTATGACTTATATATCTTAAGCGAACGCTTGACTGTTTGTACCCAGTAGTTCTGTAATCTAGATAGCTCGAATGCCATTTCTCCTGAAAGTTTATTATAAAGTGGTTATTTAAAACAATGCGCGTACTTCACCTCGGATTTAGTACCATTTCATTACAATACTTTATTTCAAGTACTAGCTAATGTTACCTTGGAAACGCTGTAGCAGCAGCAGCAGTAGCAGCAGTGTTACGTTTTTTACTTTGAATATTTCATTACTCGTCTATGTAGCAAAAAACAAACTTTTAAAGTACATGCCGTAAATTCTACTTAAACTAACTTTACTTTACGAACAAGCTCATACGTTTACTATTAATAATTCATAGCAATACAATATTTTTTTTCCTTTATATTTCTCAAACTCTTTTACGCTAAATCCTCGTATCTAAACCTCAAAAAATAATGCGAAAGATACCCCCCCCCCCCCCCCTATCTCATCTCTCTCTCTCTCTCTCTCTATCTCATCTCTCTCTATCTCTCATCTCTCTTTCATCTCTCTCTCTCTCTCTCTCTCTCTCTCTCTCTCATCTCTCATCTCTCTCGTTCTGTCGGTAGTATGTAAATGGCTTGGTAGAAATTTTGCAGAAAGAAATTTATATGAGCAAGTGTAAATGTCCGAATTTGTTATTGAAACGGGGGGGGGGGGGATGGTAACGCAAAGTATCGATTAATCTTTTGTATCGTTGTGAATTGAAGGAAAAACTTCCAAGATCTCTTTATCTTTCAATCTCTTGCTTAACGCAACGCACACGTAATTCGAATGCAAATTAACTCCCCAACCATCTGTATTATATGTTTATCGGCGCACTACAGTCATACGCACTTGTCTTGAAAGTATTTAGCGACGAGAAATAATATAGCAGTGAAAGCCAATAGAGCGTCAAATGGCGGGGACTTTCCAAGTTGTTTCGAGTCAATTGTCCCGAGCGAGACGTTTCAATGCGCAACCTTCACCATTTAAGTTGCAACTTTTTTTTTCTTATCCCTCGGTCAGTCGGGCGAGCTCTTGTCAAAGGCAAACAGCCGAACGCGCCCCATCTGAATGTCCATTACTCAGGCCGCAAGATTGTTATCGGTCGGGCACGCGACTCCAAAGTCCACCGATGACGCTCACGATTGCCCCGCCAGTCGGTCAGTCGGTGCGCAAAAAGGTGGGGTATGAGGGCTCATGACGTGTCCCGCCGTCTGCCCATCTCCATCTCGCTCCAACTCCTCACTACCACGTCTCCTCCCTCGTTCCCGTGAAATTGGGAAAATGTATCGAGCCATCGAGCCGAGGGGCTTGGCGACGCGAACGTCTCGGTGGGGGTAGGGGAGTAGTTGCTTCCTTCGAGGGTGAAATCTCTAAAGTTGGAACGTATGCTTTGAAGGTGGCACTGTTGTGAAAATAGAGCTCTGGACGGATTTATTTTTAATTGTCATGGATAGACGCCCGCGGTGCTATTTATAAACGTACCCAATGTTTTTTTCTTGTTGCCTTCATTTACGAGGAATTTGAGATTAGTTTGCATTAGTGTGCGCGTGTGCGTGTGCGTGCCTTTTGAAAGCGCACCGAACGAACGTCTTTGAAGAGCTCATTCTTTATCCTGCAAAGTACAAATAAAAGTTATCCTGATGTTGAACGTATTACGTGAGACGATGTTTACAATAAATGCCCAATAATACAGTACATTTACAATTGAATAAAAGAGCTGGTCTTTCGCAACCATCAATGCTACTTTATCATGTTTAAAGAGTATCAAATTTGGAATGTTGAAGTATAATATACATTAGTGCGTGCGTACAAGTGGTATTATTATTAATATGCAAGCGTAATGTAGTTATTTAAAGGTAATTTGCATAATTATATAAAATGTATGAAATTATTTTCAAAAATTGTGAACAATATCGCTGAATTATCCAGCAAAATTTATCTGGCCCCAGCTGAATATTAGAAAAGTAAATTTCTAAAGTAGAAAAAGCGTCTTTCCAAGCCGTATTGAGTAGTAAACCCTTGTAAATTTGATCGACAGAAACAGAGACACTTTTATGGGACTCTGGTGTAGCTAGAAAAACTTTCTTGCACTCAGTCGCTAGTCACTTGGGCATATATTCCAAGTTCCCTCGTGAACCCTTGGATCGTATGGAGACATTTGATGTCCCTTTTCACCTTCTCCTCCTCCTCCTCCTCCCCCTCCTCCCTCACCATCGCCCTTCGCCGTATCCCAACCCCACCCCACCCCGTCCCTCCTCTATATCCACGTAGGAGCTTGGAAACGCGCGTCCGCGCTCGCTAATAAGTATTCATGCTCTTATTTGTGCGCGCGCTCGGAGAAAAATATTTTTATTGCAAATGAATTCGTGAATTCGCAATAGTCGTCGTCGTCGTCGTCGTCGTCGTCGTCGTCGTCGTCGTCGTCGTCGCCTCATGTTTTATTCTCGATCGTTTTTCACCTAATTTGCCGCCACGGTTTGTGGCACCCGCTCACTTAGTCGACGGGATGGACATTCGCCAAGCCTTTGAACGAAATTGTTAAAAGCCCGGGCAATGCAATGGCCCAGCAATCATCAACGATCGCTTAGTCGATTTCAGCGAGACAGGAAATGTCCGAGTTTCGCGGCTAATCCCATAGACATACCCGCTCACATCTCACCCAACCCCATCAGCCAGGTCGGTGCGCGCGCGGCAACGGCGGCCACTGTGCGTCTCTGTGTGACTGAGGAGTAGGGGGTTGCGGTGGTGTACGTCTCCGATCGCCGCCCTCGTTTTTACAACAATGGCCGGCAAACCGCGCATTTCCATCCCGTGATCCCCGAGGCGTAAGCGCAAGAATGAGGAAACGCGGAATTGCGGATGCGGGCTAAAGATCCAGCGAGTCCGTGGCGCTTCGGACGGTCCTGAAGCGGCTGCCGGAATTGGATGGAGCGGGATGGGAGGAGGGTGGCGAGCGAGGTGAGGCGACTGCTTTCCGTCTGGGCTCTCGCCGGATATCGGCCGATGTTCCCCCGAAGCGTGAGCAAGAGGTAGTCCCATTGTTCCCCGGTGGAACAAGGCTCGAGCGCCGGCTGGTTGACAGAGAGCAGCAGCAGCAGCAGCAGTAGCAGCCCAGTGGCGAAACCGAGAGCCCCAGGCCGCCGTCGGCTTTGAAGCTCCGCTCTCGCGAAATAGGAACAGCCGAGCGCACGCCCCGATGCACGCGATCACACCCTCGCGCAACCAACCCAACCACCCACCCGCCCACTGCTACATCGCGCGCATGTATGGATTTCCCCAGACGCGGCGGCGGTGGCCATTGTTCGGCTCGTCGAGACGAGAGCGCGCGCACGCACACATTCGATGTTCGCGCGCTCACAGGTGGCTGGCTTATCTTTTCTTTGTCTCCTATCTTTTGCTTCGGCCTTGGAAATTGAAAAAATACGCGAGCCGACGGCCGGATATGCGTGTGCGTGAATACTTTTTAGCGATCCCTTGTTCGCCCCGACGTAATTGTTAATCTTCACACTTGGTGGACTTTAACGCTCGGATGGGTCCCCGGGCTCATTCGGTAATGTAGATCTTCCAGGATGAACGGCGGCCATCCTACGGCGACTACGATGAAATATAGATGGAGTTGCGTAGAACGAGGATTCTTCGTTGATCCAGCTGATAAGGGATAATGTATTCGGATCTCTAACGAGAGTAGGGTTGTTTGTTGCTGAATTCGGCTTATAGTTTGCCCCTAATTTGATTTGCCTTGCAAAATTTAGCTAATTCTTTTTGGAGCGTCGAGCGTGCGAGTCTTCTTCCTTGTTTAATCAGGGGCTTAGCCGCACTTGTGCAAATAGCCTTTGCATTCGTTTGATATTCGTCGGAAAAATAAAAATCCAGGTAATTTTATAAGAGCTGTGTAAGTAATACGCGTTAAGCCATTGCGGCAAATGTAATATTATGAGACTTGACTTGGGCTCGCCTGATTTAGAGGTTTATTTTGCGAGAGGGACAATTGTTATACAATTTTATCGTCAAACTTTATTTCAACTTGGTTGCCGAATGCCGCGCGTATGATGTAACTGAACTAATCCATGACGTATTTTATTTTTATAGCATTTCCATTACAACGGATGTTTATTATTTTGATGGAATGTTTTTGACGGCAAAATTCATAAGTTGCTGCTCTCGTCTTTTTCATTATAATTCATTTTTAAGTTATATAAAGGATAATTAGCGGCATCGCTCATTCGACATAAAGACTGTTCTCGCATGATTGGATCATATTAAAAATTTGATAGTAATGACGTTACAGTTTTGTTATTTTTAAAGTTTCGGTCAATTCCTTCGAATTGAAATTGTACGCCTGGTAAACAATAGCCGACATCGAGTTACAATCTTGTTATTTCTAGAGCCGTGATATTTACCACATTAACATATTTATAAATACAATTTCATTAAGCTTCCAACGAGATTCAGTGGCAGTACAGCTATGTATAAGCAGAGTATCGATTTACAATACATTCGTCAAACGATTAATTATCCTATCAATCTCTAGTCCCAAGAGTGTCAAACTTCTCTGCCTCCACCTCCTTAGCCGACATAAAACTTTCCAGTATTTGAATGTAAGTATGGCAAAAATAACACGCTGCACACATTGTAAAAGCTCTCGTAGGATACAGCTCAAAGTGCTTTATGAAATCAGAAGGATGAATAATTCAATTTCTCCCGTTTCAGCATGGTACGAGAAATACATAGATATATATATATATATATATATATATATATATAGAGAGAGAGAGAGAGAGAGAGAGAGAGAGACATTGAGAGATAGACATCCGTTTGGAAGAGTACTGTAGTCGTCCTGCGCCTTGACGTGGGTTCGCTCCCGCTCCTTTGTGCTTGACCCTTTTCGTCTCAGTCGGTCGCTTGTCCAAATGCTTCTAATGAAATATCCACGTGCTTTCCTTTAATGATTATTGCCGGATCGAATGAATTAGGAGGGGCGGCGCGATGTCGACGCGGGGAGAAATGTATAGGAAGCTCGAGAGTACTTTCGTTCATTAATCTCTTTTTAAGAGGGTTCCAAGGGAAAAGACAGAGAGAACGTTAAGAATTTCGCTGACTTTCGTCATATTGATGCTATTAGGCTCCCTCACTTTGATCTATTTCCGATTCCTTGACTCTTTTATCTTATGCGTTTAAGATAACATCGTTTATTATTAGACATTTTTCATTATTTCCTAATTGTCACGTTGATCAGTGAAGGATAAGAAACGTAACTATTTATCTTGTAACAGGATGTAAAAATTAAGGACTTATTTCACATCCAACGTCATTTCATCTAATTCCATCATTATATTTTGTATGAAACGTGTAATTACATAAATGTGAAACAAATCGATATTATAACCGACGATATTATAACTTCCTTATCAATGAAACGATCGAGATAATTTCGAAAAGCCCTTTATCCGTGCGCTGTATCACATAATATTGATTTAACTAATAACGTACTATTAGCAAATTTTCACGAAACTCCATGTGAAGGCATTGAAATATATATTCAGCTTCGGTATTGAGTTTTATTATCACCTTCTCCCTCCCTCGCAAACCCATTCGTCGACACGCTCGTAATTCCCATCGTGAAAAATAAATCCATTCTTGACGCGCAACCACCACTTAATCAGTCCGACGCGGCGCGTAAATAGTGTTAATCAGCGAAAATATTTGCACGACACTCGAGCCGGTCCGTCCCGAATGGACATTAGTTCTGACCGGACTCGCACAAATGAAAAAGCCGGCTAGCGAAAATGTAGGAGGTGGAGGAGGAGGGGACGAGAAATAAAAGTATCGCGCGCGTGGGGATTTCGGTTCGTACGTGAGGGATGCTGCAGTCTAACGATGCGGTGCGTAGGGAAATTTCGCTTTTAATAATTTTAACGTGCTATGTTTGGACTGGCTTCTATTTTTTTCAGATTAGGGGATAAGATTCGGGTGATGTAGAGGGTTGGAAAGTTTTAATTACGAGAAGAATTTTGTTTGATGCTGGCAATATGTATTTGAGAAAGGAATGTCTCGCTCATTGGGGCGGTAACGTCTTTAAAGCCAGTGGCACTTTTATTTTTGTATAATTTTTACGGCATAACGTCAACAATCCATTTCAACATTATATATATATATATATATATATATATATATATATTAACGAAGCTTGACGGTCTTGTTTAATGTAGCGTTTGTTAGTGCATTAATTGAGATTTGTGGGGTTGCAGGTGGCAAATGAAATGTAAATTATAAACCATTTTTATTATGAATTGTGCATCGTTGGATTACGTAACGTTAAATCCTTTTTTAAAATTAAGTTTTATGCCCATTCGGGTAGGAATTTGTACTGATAATGTTGTAACATTACGTAAAACACGGCTTTACGGGATTTCAAGGTTATAACACAATCTTAATCAAGTCTGACGATGATTATTCGTAAAAAAAAATTAGTAGTTTGATAGTTAATCATTCGATATACTTGGTGCGTTAAAAGGGAACAGGGAGGAGAAATAAGCCGAGTGTAAAAATTATTTAATCTCTTTTGAGTCTAAAGTCTTCTTTCGGCTATTTTAAAAATATAATGTGCAATTGTATTACGAATCGTAATTAATGCTGGACGTATTCATTAAAATTGCGGTGTATATTAATGAATTTAACTTTTGCCTGTAAAACAAATAATACGGATTATATATTTTTAAGCTTTTCCTAACACATGGCCAAATTTTAATAAAACTTTCGGAGCTTAATCAAATTTCAATTGTGCTCAACTAATTATACACTTAAATTTGCAATCGGAATTCGAAATTACATTCAATTTTGTATTATTTTGATAAGGCAGACATGCATTAATAAAATATTAATTGATTTTCGCGGTATCCACGAATATACCGAAATACCACATTTTAATTTTATCCTTTTGTTGCAAGATAATCAAATAAAGGACTTTATTGGCATAAAACTTAATAGGGGTATATAGTGGAATTGAGTAAGCGGGTGGGGAAGGGGGTTATGGTCGTCCGGCACGGATCCCCCACCGCCGATAAACTATGGATGAAAGAAATTTTTTTGACTTGGCCGTATGCTCGAATCATCCGAGTTCGGACACTCACTGACATTATTACGATTAACGAGTGCACAAAATTTGCGCGAACAAGACGTAGAGGAGAGTGAAAGAAGAGCAGCGACAAGAAGGTAATGGGACGGAGAAGGGAGTTGTGAATTTTCTGTTGTGCGGAACAAACGCAGCCGAGCTAATCCCGCGGATTAGGCGGCAAAGGAAAGGATCCGTTATTTGTTCCGCCGCGCTTCCCGTTGTCACAAATTGCATGAAGCTTCGCGGTATTTCCCCCCTCCCCTCGCCCTCCCTTCCCCTTTCCCTCCGCCGCTATATGACGAGTGCCGTTCTTATTCCAATGATCCGGCCGTTTTTGCTCATTTTACTGTCCCTTTCTTTACCTTAGCCGGCCGCATTCATCTTAGTTTGCCGCTTGATGAATCCACTGGAGGAGGGATTAATTGGCGCTCAGTCTTGCGGAACGAATTAGTCTGTGACCTGCGGACAAGTGCGCTCATGAAGTACAAAGGCATTTCGTTGTTCGGCAATGGGCTGAATTTAATATCGGTCTCACATTTGGTTCATTCCGGCCGTTTTATTTCCATCTTCCGGGATATTTGCACACTTGACTCGAGTATCGGAGACTCTCGCGCGACGAAGCGCTTCAAAGGTTTAAAATTCCTCACCGCTTCTAACGGGACGAGCCTCAATCCGAATATATTTTTAAACATTTGCATGCCCAATACAACTCTTAACTTTCTTTTTACACGCTTGTTCGGCATTATTTTTCCTCCGACTGCCAATAGCGATGTGTCGCCGTAAGCAAGAAAAATAATTTTTTTTTTTTGCCCCCGTCGAACTAAAAACAACGTATTCCAATATACTCATGATGGTTGACCTTTTTAAAAATACTTTCTAGATTTCATCTTGCCGGCTATAAAAATGCATGCGCGACTTCATAAGCTACCACCAGAGCTTCGTGCTTTGCTTACCGAGAAAACATAGCCGACGCTGTGCAAACCTTTAATAAACCTTGAAAAAGTGAACGTCCCCTTATCAAACAGTGCGACTTGTTTTGAAAAACACGTCTTAGCGGTGCAGCCGTATATACTACGAACATTAGGGAAAAAAGAAATAAAAAGGAAGAAATAGCGAGGAGAAGGGAAGAGGAAAGAAAAAAAGAAAGAAAAAAAAGAATGAAGGAAAGAGGTTAGCGGCCGAATAATAAAAAGCTTACGGGCGAGGGTAACGCGAAAAAATCTCATGGTCCGCTGGCTTTGTATATTTTGCGAGTGCATTTCGATGTTTTGGTTCCGATATGCGCTCGGCCATTTCTCGTAGGTATTTGCGCGGAGGGAATCGTGGGGAGGTGAAACGACGAGGCAGTAAGGAGAACCCGAGCCTCGGCTCGTTAAAAATACGTCGGCTCAGCTTAGGGCGCCGTCGCCTCGCCATTCTCGTTAATCCGGGCCCCAAGGATATTCATACGCCTTGCTCAAGACGCTCCCCCATAAATTGCTCGCCTCCTCGCGTAGCTTCATTATCGGTCGACGGCATTGATGACAGCGATTGACGGGGGAGGGGGTTGGTGGATGAGGAGTTGAAATTTTCCAAGCGAAATTGACCACATCCGCGGCGTTTCTTTTTCAAGCTCGATCTGGCTTTTCAGCTTCCGCTGACCAAAGACTTTCGCCCCCCCCCCCCATCGGCCCCACCCCACCACCTCCTCACCTCACCATACCCTGAAAAATGAAACGGTGCAATTGGCTTTTGTCATGGAGGACACCACCCACCATAATACCACAATCACTGCTTCCCCTACAGTCGTATAGTCCAGCCGATGCTTAATTAGCGAATTCGTTTGCGCTCCTGTTCCTTCGCCCCGCCCCCGACACCCCCGGCATTATCTTCACGGTCATTATATTTTTTGTCGATGCCCCGGATTTGCACTAACTCTTTTTCGAGCCTCCCGTATCTTCGGACATCGGTACATTCGGTATTTTTTTTCGGTATTTTAATATTCGCGGCTGGTAGGGCGCGGTGAGATAAAGGGTCGAGAAAATGACGACGCTATGACTTTTATCGGGAAGGATCTTGCGCGTAGCCGGGAAGAGAGATAGAGTTTGCCGCTACGACGCACCATTAAAATACGCCTAGGTATGCGATACTGTAAAATGTGCTCTGTATTTTATCGTTGAGTATTTTAGATTTGATGTATAGCGTGTATTATACAAAGTCTGCTGTGGTTTGGTATTGTATATCGTATATCGTTAGTCGAATGCTTTATCGCGCGGGTCTCTCTAACGGCGCTCTCTCACTAAATTAATTTATTCTGAAAACAATTTAACGTCGATTATACGATATGGGCAAAAGAAAACTTAACTTTTCCATGAATGTGAGTCTCGCGTTCTTGCAAGGTCCCCTCTCGTCTCTTTAAGCTTATAATAAAAATTGATGGACGTATCGTTTTATATGATTGAATTAATTAACGGCATTATACGCCGAGCGTATAAATTACACGCGCGTGCGTACACGCAGACACCGAGTCTCCGTGATGGCAGCAATAGTAATGGTTGAGTCGTCGTTAGAAGTTTCATAAAATACGTAATTACCTTTTAGCGAATTCGTGCTCAAGGTAACATCAATTTTACCGAGTCCTATTAAGAAATTAGTCTGCGCGTTTGTTTTGTCGTTATAATGAAATATTTTATCGATCAAACGTTTTCGATTGATTGGCGCTCGTTAACGTGCGAGCTATTATGGCAAGTACCCTAGTCATTAAAATCGATGAACAATCATCGAATAATGTTTGAACGGCACTTTGTATGTTTAAAAAGACCCACGACGGTCGCCAACGCCAACCGATGCGATCGAGCTTTTAAAACTTAAAGGATGAAAAGGGGAAAATCTCTCGCAAGCTCGTAGCCCGTTAGCACATTGTTGCAATTTTGGTAATGCAAGTCCATTTGGTTTGGTGGCTACGAACACGCGACCGGTGGGTGGTGTGGTTGGGTTGAATTTCCGCGTCTTTAAGCAACGATTAATTATTATAAAACGATTTGTACGTACGGTTTATACGTGGGCCTGAAAAAAAGGACGGGCCCTTGAGTGACGAGAAGTCATTTTCCCATGAAATCACAGTGGCGCTGAGAGAAGGGGACGTGGCTTCTCGTAATAACCTGGACAATTGAGCGAGGTTGAACTGGTGAGACGAATTTGTGATTAAAGAGATCCTTTCAAATAGAGTTTCAGCTCTTTTCAATGGACTGGCTACGACGAGTCGATTACGGTTTCCTAAGGTTTTTTCGCTGCTTCTATCGTTGCCCCTTTTAACCATTGAATCGCTCATAATATTTACAATGTATATTTTTATTTCCTGGTCATGACGTACGGTCGACTTTCTAAATTTCGCTTCTGCAGGCAGACACGCACAAGCACAAACTCATGTCTTATCATCGTATTGTTGAAAGATTAATTTGTCCTTTTAATTTGCCATCTATGGCTTAATTCAATTTACAAATAATTACAATTAAGTGGTATATTATATTATAGTGG
Organism: Ceratosolen solmsi marchali; assembly: GCF_000503995.2. Lineage (NCBI taxonomy): Eukaryota > Metazoa > Arthropoda > Insecta > Hymenoptera > Agaonidae > Ceratosolen > Ceratosolen solmsi. The sequence continues at coordinate 1,182,035 of NW_011948428.1, forward strand.
CCATATTATGCGCGTCGCGGTTCTTGGATTTAGCTCAAGTTTAATTTTTTCTTTTATTTAATTTCTTATATACGCATGAACTTGGTAAAGGACGACTAATGTAAGAGAGTAATTTGGTTTATGAAGAAGTTTCTTGCTGGGGTGGCTTATTATTTTTCCTTTTCGGGACCATTTGAATCACTTTTGACGATCGTAACGAGTGTTTAATACCAGCATGGTGATATTTATTAAGAATTTTGTTTCAATTAGCTATTTGTTTAAAAGACAAACATTTTTCATGTCGTCTAACGAATTTGATACTACGACAGACTAATTGTCTTACTCAGGAAGAAAAATGGAGACATTCGGAAGAAGATGGGAAGCCGGTGGGGTGGGATGGTGTTCGGGGAAGGGCTGGGATTCGGGTTATGCGGCAATTGTGCCGCAAGTGTAGCAAAAAAGTCAGATTGGCTAATTACAAGAGTCGTCCCGCCGATGATTAGAACATTTGTCCGACTATTTCGTCCGCTTAATACTTGGTATATCGCTATTCGTAACTTTAGCGCTATTAACTTTATAATTAACAATTTATATTTATAGGTTCATGACTAACGCACTACTTCATAAATATAATTACGTATTATTACAATATTCAATTTATCGCAAAATCTAGAACACGAGCTATAAGAAAAGTTTATTAACATATTCGGATAGTTCAAAAAGAAATAATTAATCTTAATTGAAAATCTTATTCCGAAGAAATGCCGTTACGAAAAATTGCTTGCCGCAAGCCTGCAATAACGAGCACGTTAACTTCCTCAATAATTCCCGCACGCACGTACGAAAATGCAAGTGCAGCAGGATAATTGAAAAATATTCCATTCTCGTATCCTCCTTTAGACGAGCCCCTTCGCGATATATGCACTCGGCGATATTAACGCCAATGGCGCGGAGGGGTCGGTGGAGCAGAGTAGAGAGACAGATTCAGAGCAGAGCAGAGCAGAGTGAGAGAGAGAGAGAGAGAGAGAGAGAGCAGAGAGAGCAGAGAGGAGAGAGAGAGAGAGAGAGAGAGAGAGATAAGAGAAGAGCGATAAATCGAGTTTCCTCGAGACGTTTGGTCGCTTTTATAAAGTTTCTCGAAATGCGCGGCGCGTCGCTTTGGAATATTTCAGTGAGGAGAGTGAAGCCGAGTGGCACGAGGGAGGATGAAAACGCCCGGGAGGGTTCGGAAAGTAGCCTTTCACTTACTTCCACTCGCGTGTTCGCTGTCAGATATCGAGCCGAGCGAGGACGTCTCGCGCCCGCTGCCTTTTGTTTTGCCTTACCTTTCCCTCACCCACCCTACGTGGTGCGTCTTTGTCGGCTGCGCGAGCACGCGTACGCCATTGTTGTCGCGAAGGCCAAAGACACACGGACTTAATCCAGCACATTTGGCTAGCACCGCAAAAAATTGATTTTCAATTTTAATCTCTCTACCCCCCCCCCCCCCCCCCCCCCCCCCCCCCCCCCCCCCACCTAACCTCAATCCGCAATCCCCAATCCCCATAATACCCCCCGTGGAAGTAACAGCAAGCGCCGGCACGCGTGCCTGACTTTTAATGTGATACACTGGATCATGCGGTGCTTGAAATTGAAAAGTTTTTGCATAGAAATGGAGGAACGTTACTCGGCCACGTTCAAACTCTGGCATTTCATTTATTCGTTTAAACAATGATGCCGTTTTCACGGATTGCCCGGGTGCATGGCGACTCTTTTACATTGTGCGCAACATTCGTGCGCGTCACTGACGGCAGACCATTACTAAAAAATCCACTCGGTTCGCCCTTCCCACTCCTGGCCAAGTACGCACGAGCGAAAATATGGATGCGATTCGTGTCTGAAAATACGGACGCGTAAGTCATTACTTTTAAGCGTCCGTCCATTAAAGAGAAAGAGAGAGAGAGAGAGAGAGAGAGAGAGAGAGAGAGAGCAGTCAACCATCGACGGGCGGTCGACTGAAACGCTGATAAAAAAAGAGTGAGAGATACCTCGAAGCGCACTTCGTCCACCCCCTATAATTAACAATGTTTATCCCGTGCTAATGATCGTCCATCGTCGTATCTTACGAACTTGGTGGGATGGATTGTCGGACGGTTGCGGGTAGGGTCGGTGAGAGAGGGAGGAGAGTAAGAGTCACAGGGAAGGATAGAACGAACAAGGACGCGCGGAGATACTTAGCCGGTGCGCTTTGTTATTCCCGCGGGTGCACGTGTCTTTTGTTTTCTTTCCACTTTCCGGCGATTCTCCCCACGTTCCTCCCCTCCGCCACGTAACAGAGAACTCGGGGCGCGTGGGTGGCGCACAGAAGCTGCTGCTGCTCCTTCTTATGGTGCTCGTTCGTGCTTTGTCTCGCGGTTGCCGCACTTGACGGACGGAGGATGGGTTTGCTTTCCATCTTCCTCGCTCTTTTTATTCTACGCTTTGCTGCGCGCGTATTTTTGCCTTTTTTCCTTATTTCTCTCACTCTCTCTCACTCTCACTCTCACTCTCTCTCTCTCTCTCTCTCTATCTCTCTTCTTGTTCTTTACCTCTCTCTCTCTCTCTCTCTCTCTCTCTCTCTCTCTCTCTCCCCTTCGTCACTCCCTCACTCACTCCGCGTCTCTTATTCTGCTTCGTACTTCTGGTTACGCGAACTGGAGAAGGATGTAACGACAAGACGGAGGGCTTCTCGTACCGTGGACGAGCATTAATTTCAGAAGTAATTTCTTCAGGTTCTCAGTCTCGTTGATTTGATTGATGTAATTTTACGTTCCTTGCGTCACGCGTGCGCACACAGCAGCGATAGCCTCAAGTACATACGCCGTACCGGAATTGTAATAGCGATGCGAACGTCCCTGAAACGGGATACTTCCTATCACCTAATTTTACCGGATCATGCAAAATTCATGTTGTTTCATCTATATTTACTTTAAATTATGTTTAACTGTCTATTGTAACGCTAGTTTACAAATATCATTTCCTTTACGTAATAAATGAATGCCCTCGCTCTTCGTGCATATCATTTTCACTATGTTTGCAATGTCTAATTGTATTTCCACAGTATTATATCATGCAAATGTATAATAGATGCAATGCAAATGTAACATATCGCGTAATGTAAATGCTTGCTCACATATTTAATAATAATTCAATAAAGGAACATTTATTTAGCCGGTAAGTGTACGCATGTAAATTAAGACGTGTAAGAAGGCCCTCTCGAAGCTCGTTAATGTTGAGCTGAGCCACTTTAGGAATTTCTGATGGTATTAGTGGCTTCGCCGCGTTATTGCTCACAATCGTAAAATGTTTGTAAGTTGGACAGAAGAGCCGATGAATAATTTGAGCGATAAGGAGCCAATCGATGTCCTCCTGCACTTTAAACGGTATTCGCGAATCCTTGGACGCGCGCGAAGCTCCCTGGCGTAAAAACGACTTCTAAACTTCGTGTCACGATGCGCAATTCTACCGAAAGGCTATAAAAACAAGTCAGCCGACGTTGAAAAAGAAAGTGCACACAATTCAAGCTGCTGCAGCTGCAAAGTGCCGCCGTCTCTCGTCGTTGCGCTCTCCTGCAAAATACGAAATTTCTCCGAGTCTCGCGTTTCTTGCTCGTTCACTATCTTCCCTCCCACTCTCTCTCACGACCGGAAGCTTCTTCTGTTCCACCGCGACTCTTTTGTCCCTCCTGCTCGGCTCGCTCTTATTATATAGAAGTCGAAGGTAGGATCCTTCGCGGGGAGGTAATTGCCAGTTAAGTTCATCGGCCGGTTTTTCTCCTTTTTTCTCCTGCCGCGCTGTTTCTCTATCTTTCTAATACTTACTTTACTAGACATTCTAGCGCCTATTGTCTTATTAAGTTTTTATGCACCTCCAAGTGAGAGATGGGCTCGCTCGTTTTATGCTTGTCGCATTATTTTTTTTTTTCTTTTTTTTTTTGCCAACCATTATACGGGCAACTTTTCTTTCTCAGTTATGGGGATTGCTACATGAGAGGGTTCGTTTAATTGGAAACGAAGAAGCATTGAATTGCGATGATTCCTATCTTGTTTGCCGAGGTCGATTCTCTCGGTCCATTTCCCCTCCCACTCCTCCACCACCATACCACCCTTTTATTCTACGTCTCTCTCTCTCTCTCTCTCTCTCTCTCTCTCTCTGTCGTATTTCCCTCTTCGAGTATTCTTATCCATAAGCTAATAATTCCCGTTAATTTTCAGTGACGACCAATTAATATTAGTAACATCAAGTTCCAATAATATTAGTAATCCGTCGTTGTTTGGTTTATTATTATATGCTTCACATTTTTTTCCTCTAATGTCATAGACGATCTGTTATTTATTCACATTTTCAAATACTACAACATTTATTAACACTGTGCTTCTCAATATTCTTTTGAATACCTTGGAAAACAATTGTATCTATCGATAGAGGTCGAATGTGCCCGGATCGATAGATATCGGAAAATTTTTTATTTTTATTTTGATGCCTTCCTCGCGATGAAACAAATATTTACAATTGACGAATAATTGAATTTTCCAACATTATTTTCATTCATTACAAACGAGATAGTAAAATCATTTTCTTCGTCACGGTAAATCTCACCTAGCGATATTATAAAACTCACTCTTTCGGATTTGCATAAAAATCATAGATGGTAGGGAATTAAAAAAAGGGAAGGTAATCATAAATCATGAAAATATTTTGCCGGGTGCGATCTCGCGGAACATAATTGCCTTTATCACATCCGATGCTAATCTCTTCCACTCTCGGCAAAAACATTACCTGATCCGTTCGGACATTGAAACAAAAACAAAAATAACAAAAAAAAAACAGAAAAATTGAAAAAAATGAAAACAAAAATAAATAAATAAATAAAAGGACGAACCGCGCAAATGGAGGTAGCCGGACGCGTATCTCGCATATCCGTCGATAAAAGTCCACCGAAGTAGATGACAATCGCCTCGGAAACGAACGGCCGCCCACCGCCGTGTGCCGCCTCCACATGCAAACACGAAATCTCAATTTACAGGATCTAACGATTGATCATCGGTACTACCACCTTCCACCCCCACCCCCAACCCCCTCCCCACCTCATTATTCATGCTCTCGAATGTACAACCGATCGCTTCCGGTCGCGCTATTTTTTTCTTGTCGTAGCTCGCTCGTTCCCCGGATTCGTCGCCTATCAGCGGCCGGCATCTCGCTTCACTTCGCGGACCGATCGATCCAAGATCAATGCCGCGGACGCATATTACATGCCGCACGCGACGTCCTCCGGCCGTGATTGGGGCCGCGCTCGGCTTGTTTGCTTTTACGACTGGGCCTCTTTGTAAGCAATGGCCCAGGAAGAAAGTAGTTTTAGTGTATACGATCGCGGCCATGTAAAATTGATAAGCCGTAGGAGAGGGGGATGTGCGTGTGTCGGTTTGGCGTCGATGCCATGTCGAGACAGACGTTAGACGTGTGCCGCAAAACTAATAAGAGTGTACTGTACTTTTTTACCTGCATTTCGCGTGCATTATTATTATCATTATCGTCATTATTATTGTCGTTGTTGTTACTATTGTTGTCGTTGTTGTAGTCGTTGTCGTTCTTGTCGTCGTCGTCGTCGTCGTCGTCGTTGTCGTCGTTGTTGTTGTTATTTGATGTTGCGATAGCCTAAGATATTCATCGATACATTTTAAACAAGCTCAGGGGTATATTACAATGTAAAAGTTGAAAAAGATTTTATATGTCTCGGTGATAACGGTACGTTCGTGATTTCCATCACGTACGGCCCATAGTAATTGGAGCACCGCCACTAGCTATTGATGAAAAGATCGATCGCGAGTTTTCCCGGGGGCGCTGATTTTTTCGCGGTACGAGTATACAGAAACTTTTGGTCGCGTATCTTTATCTACATCTAAATATCCATTGGTCTCGTCCTTTGTGCTCATTAAAATTTATTCGATTTAATGCCAATTAGGAGCAAGGCATTAGTGAATATTAAATTCCACCATCGTCTCCATTCTTTCACCATCCGTCAAATAAACCGATAATTCTACCGTCCAATGTATCGTCAACTATATCGTCAAATATACCGTACAAATCCATGAAAATCGCTTATTTTTGAGACACTCGTGCAAACATCTCCCGAATACATGAAAACATTTCTCTTCTTGTATATCGACCATTTGTTTGTCTTGACGGCGCAAGTTTTACTTTCTAAATTACCTTACTATCAAATGTTGAATTTTTTGCGCCTCTCCTAGCGCATGGCAAAACAAAGTCGGACCGAACATTGGAACATAGCTTTTATTCCTTTAAAAATCCAAAGTCAAATTCATGAGAAGAATTCCAGCAAGTTATTTCCAACTCGGAAAAAGTGATTCCTACCCCCGCCCCACTCTCTACCTATGCATCTATCTATCTATCTATCTCATTTCGTAAGTGAATCTGCCTCTTTTAGATAGACGAGTTCACACTTTTATACTCTGTACTCAATTTCCATCTTTCATCGGCTTTCGCGAATTTATCGAGGACGTAGACAACAAAGCCGAGTCGCTCTCTTCTGCCTGCGGTGCAGTAAATTCAAAATCTCGAGGCGCTCGATATCAGTCGGAAATTGCGCGGCGGCCGCTACCCGCGGAAAGAGGAAAATCGCGCAAACCATTGCGACCGTATGCCATTACGAGGGTTAGCTATACCCTGTCCCGGAGGAACGCCCGGAAAACCTAGAGCAGGTATCTCGAGGCAGCCGCCTCTAGTAGTAGTGGTAAGGTTTACTTCGTTTGCGGCAACGGTGGGGGTAACGGTGGCGGCGGCGGCGGCGGCCGCGGCCGCAGTTGTCGTGGCGCGTAGCTTCTCCGTGCGTGGGAGTTAGCCTTCCTTTCGGCTGGATACGCGAGTCGTTTGTGGTTTCGGTTGGGCGAGATGCATGAGCCCCTGTAAACACAGAAGATCGCGCACGAGTATCCGGCTACCGAGCACACTGATAGGAATTTATTGGCCGCTTCAGCGGAAACATTCGGTTAAAATATTAGCTCGATATCCCTTGCCCGTAGTAAAAGGATTTTCGCTCGCTTACTCGCTTATCTCCCCGGCGAGATCTCGCGTTACGAACACGAGCTTTATGTTCTTGCTCGCCGGTTAACATCTTGACGAAATCAAAGGCGTCTTTGTCTTGTTGCAAGCTGCGCTTGAGTCAACGCTCGAGCTGCGCAACACCTACTTGTGAGAAATGCATCATGCGACGTGGATTGGTGCAGTAGTGGCGTTTCACTCGATCGCGCACAGAAAATCCCCTTGAATGACGTGGCCTTACGTTATCGTTCTACTATATACTAAGACGTGTGCGATTTCATCTTTGCTAGAATCTTGTAGAGCGAGATTCGGCATAGTGGATTCGGGTGTAGGAGATGGTCTCGGGTGGAAGGGATGAACGGATGAGGGGGAGCGAAGCCAATGCGGTTATTGATACTCACCGCCGGTATGTCACGGTAAATACCGAATAGTGAGGTGGCCAATGAATTGCGTACAATTGCAGCTTGGCCACAGCGTTGCACTTGAAAATGCACTCGGATTTTAGGAAAAGCCCAGCCATGGGAGATGAAATGCGAGAGTCGTGTATGTGCGCGCTTGTGTGCGCATGTGTGGATTGATAAATAGACCGAGGGAGACCGAAGCGTTGGAAGAGAAAAAAAAAATATATATATATATATATATATATATGGATAGAGGGTGGCTGGACGAGAGGGAGAGCGGTAGAGGAATGATAAACACATACAAACCAAAAAAAAAAAACAACGATATTTATAATGATAAAGAATTTAAGAGAAAATAATCGAGATTTAGAAACACAAGTGTTATGCGCAGAATATACAAGATTTTTTAATACGTTGTATGGTTCAAGTCAGTTGACTATTTCTATTATCATGTTTTCTGTCTGATATCTGGCATTTCTTGCTTTAAATTGTTTTATTCTGTTTATTATGTCTTGCACGTTGGAAATGTAGTTTAATATTCTTATTACTTGGAATTCTGGCCTGAAGAACGCTTATTTTTCTTTGCTAAGATGATCTAGAGAACCATTAAGATAAGACATTTAATAGACACATGAATCATGTTAAGTTTAGAAAATGCTAGAAAGATTCGGTATTTATAGACGAAAGTACTCCAATCTAATTCAATATAAGTGTACTACTTATTAATATATTAACAAACTTCGCTCTTTTCAATTATCAATTAAACATTATGTTTTATGTCTGTGCGATAAAATCATTGACAAATGAGAAAATATGGACAAAATATTTTTTACAAAGTATTAATATTGCCAGCTCTTACATTGCGTTAGAATTTTAACAAAAACAAATAAAGAGCTGATTTTAATCATTTATTGAGAATAAATTAAACAACTTTGTAATGCATTGAAAGTCTTGAAATATTCGATTCGTTACCTTACGAAATTCAACAATAAATAAACCGAAAAATTATAAGGTCATATAAGCATAAGTAGTAGTGTCTAATAAAGTTTTGGCATCTTAAAGGAGAGAGTCCTTTTACCGCCTTATCGTGATTTTAAAGTGACGCTCAAGTTCATGATGCGTATATGAGACCGGCCTGTTTAAAAAACAAGAAGGGGAAAAATTATGAGGGAAACTTCCGAGGGGAGAAAATTGCGTAGGGAAGCAAAAGGCCGTATGCTCGAGCCTTTTTTGCAGGAAGTAGTCGCTTAAGTGCACGTGTCATCGAAATTCCAAGTCGAATTCGGAGCCAAATCTACAAGAATCGAGAGAAAGGAAGAGGGGAGAAAAGTAGCGCGATGCCATATTGTAGCACGAATTATAGAGCTTAAAAGTACTCCAGATAAAGCTTATAATTTTTAAAACCATAAAAAACAAAAATCAATTTTATCAGGCTTGGGATTAAAGTGCACATAAATTGTAGAAAAAGAAAAAAAGCTTTCGAACAGACGTCAACGTGATAAATTATTTGCAAATTTTGAGTAAATGATTTTTTATTTAAAGTTAATTTCATAAATTTCCTCTTCAATATAAGTATTTGACCATCTTGATTATTGAAATCCTCTCAAATAACAATATTTATGTATGGAAAATTTTTTATATACTATCTATTGAGATTTTCTCGCTCTCTCTCTCTCTCTCTCTCTCTCTCTCTCTCTCTCTCTCGCTCTTTTATTTTTTATCAAGGTACATAGTTTACATATTTATGAAAGAATTTTACATTTCAAAAGATTTCATTTTAGAATCTCTCTTTTAAGTGATATATAAAATTTACAACTGATATAAAATAACGAAAGAAACAACTTTATGTATTTCAATATATTATAAATTTCTGACTTTTAAATTCAACAAAATTCGATAAATTCGATAGAATATGAGCTGTTGTTATCTGCAATGATAACCGCATAAATACAGTTAATGTAAAAGTAAATACTTGAAAGGACGGGAGGAGAAGTCTAAATTCAATAAACCGTAAGTAATTATATTAGCAGTTTTTGGTCCAAGCATTCACCACAACCATAACACCATACGCCAGCATACGTACATGAAATCTCGCTAGTAATAGTTAATTTTATTGACGGTTATATGAATGCGTAAGGCCAAGAGACCTGCCATTACACGATAAGAAATAGCCTTTCTCTCGCTAAAAGCTAATAATCAGTGGCGTAACTTTGCACTAATCGTACAAAGTCCTACCGCAAGGAAGACGAGACCTCCCTCAATATTTTACAATATCCTTTGGAACAACAAGGACCGAGGCCGAGCGAAAGAATTTACGGATAGACGTAAGGCAACTATGCCATTACGTATCGACAGCTTTAAAGGGGTTTGGTCGACTGGAGACGATCGATAGTCGATGTATTAGTGCACGCGTTCGGAAATTCCAAAGAGTGCGAGTCTCCGCGATGAAAAGTGAGAGGATTGGGGTTGATGTCGGTGGTGGGAGGAGAAAAAAATGAGTACGAACGAGTGGGTCGCCTCCACCAGACATTTTCAAACGAGTCTCGATGAATTGCGCGGTCGTGCCCTTAGACCGAGGGTTGAAAATCGATTCTTCTTCCTTTTCCGTTCTTGACACCCACCACCACCACCACCCTCCAACACACGCGCGCACTCTCTCTCTCTCTCTCTCTCTCTCTCTCTCTATCTCTCTCTCTCTCTCTCTCTCTATCTCTCTCTCTCTCTCTTCTTCCTCCGTAATTTCTTTCCTCTTTCGAGACAATACTCTTTATCATAAAAACGAGTTCTATGATATTTCCTATAGAGCAGGCCTCGAGCGAGTATTATACGCAGAGGGACAGACAAATGCCGTACTTTGGCTTCTGATTATGTAGCGGCCAAGGGTCTTTGGAAAGTACCGACGAAGGATAAATTCCCTTGCCTCGTTAAATTATCGGCACTCGCGCTCCGCTCCCTCCTCCCAGCCGTATTCTCGCTTACCTCCTTCACGCGCTTTAAACCAGCACTGGGGGGAGGGGAGCTCCCCGGGGTCGGAGGACAGCCACGGCGACTATTGCTACGAGAATGCGTCGTGGGATCGAGCAGCCTCCGTCGCGTGAAAACCGGCTTCGACTTAGCCCCGAGTACCGCCCCGGGCGAGTCATCGAGCCGCGAAGATCGAGGGTCGACCGGTGCGTCGGGCTGCGACTCTACGTGATCCTGATCTCCTGACTTCCGGGCATGAATGACGGTCTGATTAGCTCCTGGGTCCGCCTATCGTCGAAACGCGCCTCTGGACGCGATCGCCCGTAGTGGTAATTCCTACGTCGAGAGCACGTAGTCGACGTTTTTGCGAGGGCGTTATTCGAGCCGGTGGCACGTTCGATTCTGCGACCCAAATGTCTTGCCTCGACAGGGAGGAGGAACGTCGGTCGGGGCGGCTGGCCGATGACAATGCCAGTTTTCACGAGTCCCCGATAAATTTGCGTCCAGCCTTCCGCTATTAAGCGATTACTCTCGACAAGATCTATTATTATTGGCTTACCAGAAAAATTCCCCCCCCCCCTCTCTCCCTCTCTCTCCCTCTATGTATATATATATATCTATCTATCTATCTATCTACCTCTCGTTCTTTTTGTGGCCGTATTCTATGGAAATGCACATGATCAACGGTCTTGGATGGCCTGCGAGCGATTGCTTTTGGAAAAATTACGGACGATTGAAACGCTTTAAAGCTGTGTTGCGTGAAGCCATCAACGTCCATCCGTTGCTCGTTAATACGCATCAAATCTGTTGACAACGATTATTGTTTGCCTTGAGTATTGATTTGCCTTGAAAAGTCCTTAATATGTAGTGTTTGCTGCCACGACTAATTATATCTTTCTTCGATAAGAATGACGAGTCGATTGCGCAAGCTCATTTATGCAGCGTCTCTCCTCGCTGCCGGTGAGCTTGATAATCCATTCCAAGTCTCAAATTTTTTTGTATGATGAATTTATCTAGTTGCAAATGTAAAAGGTACGAGCTTTCAATACATCGGGATGTCGCGTTCCCATGGATCTTAGCGGACGTCGTCGTCTTTTCGGCTAATCTTCCTCTTTGATAGGAGGGGAGGCCAAAGCGCACCGCTGCAACATATCGCGTTCTCACAGGCGTATCGGCAAGCTATACACGAGGTGTCCGATAACTAAAGTCGCGGCGGGATGGGCGGCCGGGATGACGTCGCCGTCTCGGGTCCCGGGGCAGCTGGGACTACAAGAGTATGACCGTAAATGCAATTACGCTGAATGTCCGAAGCAGATACGAACGGCGGTCAGCGGACGTTGCCGGCGGCGGTCTTTGTCGGGCTGCGTTCTTCCGCGCCGAGAGCTAATAAATGCTCTTGACAAATCCCGTACTCGCTTTTGTACTCTTTCCTTCCTCTCTCCCCCCTCCCCAAGTCCGGAATTCTCTCTCTCTCTCTCTCTCTCTCTCTCTCTCTCTCTCTCTCTCTCTCTCTCTCGAGGACTATCTATATATCGATTCATCTATCTATGCTTCGCTCATTTTCGACACGAAGAGGGGCAGACAGACAGCCGCTACCCCATGGAATCGCGTTGTTGCAAATGTGTGGGGTTAAGGGTTAGGGTAGCGGGCTAGCGGGCTAGCGTCATTGCTCACCGATCGCTCGCCGATTAAATCGTTTGTAACTAGCAGAGATGGAAAACGGGACTCGGTATATTACGAATTTAGCTCGAGTGTTTGCGAGCCAGTTGGATAGTTGGGAGGAGGAGTGGGTGGGGAAGGAGGACGATGGCTAACGTAGAGGGGTGGGGAGGAGAAGTATTTTAGGTCGAGGATAGGCGCGTACGTGCCTACACGGCACAAGTTGGTTGTTGTTTTTTCCTGGCTCAGTCGATTCATCACCGTCTTTCGCGTAAATAGATTTTTTTCTCGGTTGATCGATACACTAGGTTGTGAAAGTTAGGAAGGAATATTTACTTAACAATTTCACATGGCTACTGTATTAAATGAAATAAGTCTTGGCAAATATTTTAGGGCATTATATGGCTTTATCAAGTAAATGAAGTATGGATTTATCTTCTTTTAATCTGATATTTAATATAATTAATAATTGGTTATCCGTTGATAAAACTTGTCGAAAAATTCTCACTCACATAAGCGTATTATCATCTATTAAGAATTGAGAGGATACGACGTCGACATTTGATAACTATATTCCATGAAAACCTTAATTTCCAAATCATCAAATTAACTACTTTCCGTTATGTGGATTGCTCAATTTATGAATTTGTACAACGAGATTTATAATCGAGATATGAGCTAAACATAGAATATCGTATGTGACGTTAGATGCGAGCGCCATCTATATATACACCTATAATTACAATACTTGTAATGCATAATTAAAGTGGGGAGGGGGATGTTTAATAAATAAATATGCGCTGTGAATATCATATTCTGGGAATCGACCATTAATTGACTATAAATGCGTCTCATTTTCCAACCGCAAACAATTCACGCAGTGAGTTTTACTTTGTACGATTTCCTCGCAGAGAATATTCACCGTGGAATGCATGATCCTTGCTTCACTCGTTTTTCTCGCCTACCCTCCCTCTCTCCCTCCCTTTCACTCGACCCTTTCTTTCTTTCACTTTTCTTCCTCTATTACTCTCCAACGCCCGACGTCGATGGAGGAAAAAGTTTTTTTTCCACCCTTCGTGAAAACAGCTTTTATTAGTCAGCGCGCAAGGGTCGGAAAATCGCGCGACTTTATCCCTCCCAGAGACTGCTCGTGATTTTTCTTTCTTTACGGAAATTTAATTTCAAGCCAAGGGTGAGTAGTCGATTCACTCGCTCTAAATTTACGCCGCTTCGTGGGCCAATTTCGTGGCTCCGGTCATTTCCATTTCTTTTACCGCTACTCATTTCATTGGCACCTAACATAATTCTCCTCCCTATCCGCGCATTTACGATCCTCCGTGATTCTTAGTGGCACGAGAGGAATAACGACGACGACGACGACGAGATCCCACTTGAGATACATCGTATTTTCATAATTTCGAGCGATTGCGCCATTATGCTGATTGTTAAAGCTGTTGAGGGTTGTTAAGGCCAGCTGTTACCGTCATATTACGTAATTAATGGTCTTCTGGGAAATTTGAAATTCATTGTCCACTGTTTACGTAATCTCCTGTCATTTCAAATGAATTTAAAATTGAATTTATTTTTATGCTCGCGGGATGAAAATGATTATTGCCTGCTTTAAAGTATAAATGTGTAAGTGTATGTTAAATTTTATAAACAACAACGGCTATAAGTCTTTGATGTAGGGCACTTATTTCCATACAATTTGTTTTGCAGTTGATTGCAATACATTTATCACGCTTGATTCTCTCCGAATGTATATAGTTTTGCAATTTGATGTAAAAAATTTTTATCAGCGATAGAGCGAGCCGAGTGAATATAATTACCAACACAAATATCATGGATTAATCAAGTCTATAAATTCAATTGCACTTTAAAATCATTCAATATAGTATATCGAGGAAATGCAATAATTAACGATATTTTAATTATAATGGGTCGTCATGATAAAAGAATAAATGTGACAGTTAAGTAGGGCTACTCAACGACAAAAACTCTTCTTCCATCTATTATCGCACGTGGCTGAAAAACATAAATCCTCGTGTTATTGAGTACGATAATGAAATAATAATAATAATAATAATAATAATAATAATAATAATAATAATAATTAATCGATTAACACTATCGTAAAGTATCTCTCCTATTTTAAATTCTTCAAATTTAAAGAAGTCACAAATCTTTTCTTCATTCTCGTTGTTTTTATATGCTTTCAGCCAAGTCTCCGTTCGAGTAACGACGATGCTAAAAGAAAAAAAAAGAAAAAGCACTTCAAAACGATAAAATCTTACGCCTACGACTATATGTCGAATCGACCAATTAGCGCTAACAACCGACTTTATTTCTTATGCTCATTTCTCGCGACTAATTACTTCGTAGTTGAGAATATCTGAGAATGGACGGGATTATTGGACTTTTCTATCTACCCTTGTGAGATTTAATGTTGATGAATTATAAATCGAAAATTGATTTCTGACACTTCAAAGCCATTATGTATCTCTTTTTCTCTCTCTCTCTCTCTCTGTCTCTTTTAGCCACACAATGAACATTTAAACATTTTAGGAGTAGTGAAAGTAAGGAGAATGTAAAAATCCGAAAGAAAGAGAGGTCTTCCTTAGAAAGTTTAGATGTTTTCTATATGTATACGTAATAATTATTATAGCGACGAGTGATCACAACTTTGATTACTTACGTTGTTAAAAGCATTTGTTAATGCTTTGTTAAGGCTATTATTTAGGACAATGAGACGAGACATTATTCTTTTGAAAAATATAATATACGCAGTTGTAATTCGTTGCTTATATTTTATGTGGCACTTTAATTCCCGTGGATAATCAGTTTAGAAGAAGTCGACTTTCGCATGATTGATGACATTTTTTTTTCTTTTTCATTTTTTTCTTCTTACACACATGGTAAGGGATTTTTAATAAAAGGATGCTTTATACGATTACATTACGCGTTCACCTTACACTAACTTTCGAACGCAATTTTGTATCATTGCCTAAACCCATACACCCATGGGCATTGGCCCTGAGGAAGCGAATTATAAGAAAACGCGTATTTAGAAAGAGTGATCGATGTTTTATCCTACGGGGACGTTGTGAAAACTGTAGCTCGCGTTCATGAATTATAATAGAACGAATGCATTTATATACGTAATATGTCTATTATCTTATTTTATTTTACGGTATTTGGTTATTTAATTTAACCGAGTGCTCAGGCCTCATGGCTAAGCCACAATTTTTCTTTTAAATAAATGTCAGACTGCTTATGCGTAAGCCATCGCACGTCCGTCGGAATATTCAATTCCGTCGGTCCTATTCGTTTCAAACAAAATTGCCAATCAATTATACATAATAAATGTCACAGTAATGCGCCATTATAACAATATTAAATATCCAATTCTCTATTACTTAATGCAACGTACGCTCATAAATGCATAAACTATTCTTCCTCTATTCATTGCAATGAAGCAAATACAAATTACGTATAAAAGGCAGGATGCCGAGAAAAGCTAAAGTCCTATCTAACTCTCTTACTAGTCTTCGAACTAAATCAATACGCCACAACTTTACCCTCCTTTCCGCAAATACACACGCGCGTGTGCACATGTAATTCCACCTACCAACTCAGAGTTACCATTGAAAATTAATCTTAAAAAACTAAATGGGCTCGGCTCGGCTCGACTCGTCCAATAGCCAATGGGAGCATTGGCATCGCGTCCGAGGTGCCTACCCCTTTTTCCCTAAAAGCACTTCCGCCCCGAATATTATCCTCCTCTCCCTCTTCTATAGACGATACCCTATTGCATAAATATGAAAAAAAATCTCGTTTAATAACATATGCAGTCGTCGCCATTGATTTTCCCGCCCTCCGCAAGGCAAACAACCCATACTGCGACAATAATAGCGTTCAGTCGAGTGCATGCGCGTAATTATAATGGGCACGCGTGCGCGCAGGTCATCCCAAGGTCCGCAAAGGTCGCCGCGAACCATACGTAAACCCGTTGGCGACGATGGCGGGACGGTCGGGGGGTTGGGTTGGCTGAACGCGGGAGCGACGGCCCCGAGGCGATGACAACTGCGGCCGCGCTACGTTTTTCCCACGGAATCATCCTTCTGCCCTCGCCATTGATATTCACGTATAGATCGAGCGTGCGTGATGGATGTATTTTGGCCAAGCAGCCGGGGGCCCGAAGGGTGGAAGGCAGAGACGCTTTTTATGTGGGAGGAGAGGTGAGTGTGGGCTGAGAGTGGCGGTGGGGTTGGGGT
>NW_011948428.1:1198540-1218499 GCF_000503995.2 Ceratosolen solmsi marchali
GTGGGGGGGGGGGGGGGGGGGGGGGGGGGGGGGGGGGGGGGGGGGGGGGGGGGGGATACGAGCGAGCGAGTTTTCATGTCGTTCGCTTCGTTAGCCTCGGACGCTTTAGGAAGCTCGCAAACTTGCTGTGCGCCACATGAGCACATGATGGACCCGAGGCAGGGCAATGAATTTTTCAGTCACCGCGAGACAACGACATTCCGACTGTAGAGGAATCGCGGAATGTCGAGTGCGAGCAAACAGTGCGATCTAGAAATATACCACCGATATTTACTTAAAAGCACATTACGTCGATAAAGTCCCAAATCTCATTTCGTAAAAGGGATGAACTGGATTTTATAATAGCGCGACTTTATTAGCACAATATTTCCGATCGATCTCCGTCTTTCATCTCGTCACAATCCACCGGAGCCAGCAGCAGGATACACACGCGATCCCCTTGGAACAATTCCTGGACGCACCGAGTTGCACGGCCAATTAAATACCCTTAAGCTAAAAAGGACTCTAGCAGCCATGGAGGCCTCGAGCCTTTAGCGACAATTGATAAAAAGAAGCGATCCGGCGTTATAACGCATGCATAAACGCACCGGCGGTATGTCGAGGAGGGAGCGACCGTCGCTTCGGTTTGTTGTGGATGGCTGGCGAGAGGCGGTGGAGGAGGAGGAGGAGGAGAAAAAGGACCATAGTCGGTCGGTATGTGCGGTTCTCTTGCGTGGTCTTGTCTTCCAATTAACGTCATTGTTCCAGGCGCGTGTGTACACGCTTCCCCGGCCCGGGGCTTATACTACCTACTCGTAATCCCCTTCCCCTCTTCTACACTCTCGTTCTCGTTCGTTGTGCGGGACAAGCGACAGGACGGCAAGGGAAATCGTGGTGCGCGCCGAAGGGCCGGGAGGTCGAAGGATGATTTTGCGATGGAAAGGCTTTTGACGAATGGCTCGATAGTAATCGGTGATAGGAGCTTCGAGAATAACGATCGCTTACCAAATCATAGCCATCCTCCTCCTTTTTTTCATTTCTTTCTCACTTTTCTGTACCCCCCCCCTCCCGTGCCATAGCCATATCCACCACCATGTGCGACATACACGCTCTGTCTCTCTTTCGTATTACAGATCTAATTGTGTTTACCGGTGTGTAGCAGCGGTGGTGTCGTTGAATTGGATTTGGCCAATGATTGGAAATTGTGATTGAAATTTATTTGCCGCGACAGGCCGTGAAAAATGTCATCTATTATATCGAGACACGAATATGTTTGTTCCTCGGTTTACATAAAATCATTGCATATCTGAGGAGCCTTATTTCCTTGGCCTTCCACATACGATAAATTTCATATAAATTTATCTTACAGATTTTAGGAATGGCCAAGCGACTGGCGTTTTCCCTCTCTCTTACTCGTCGATGCGAGCGCCCTTTATTCGATATAATTTTATTTTATCGCTAATCGATGTTTAGAAATATCAGCATTACGAAATATACGATTCTAAAATTACGGGACAAATGAATCGTGACCGCGCTGATTACGATCACGGAGCAATGAAAAAGACAATTCGCTCCTAAAACGTTAAAGCACCTCGTTTTGCGCAATAAAAGCACCTTGTTCATCATTTAATAATGGGGAGCGTTTGCCGTGTACATTTGACTATTGGATTAATTAGCGCAAAAAGCACGTGAAGCGAGTGGACAGCGAACATGATGCGGCGTATTAATTAAGAGAGCCAACTGCGACTTTTAACTTATAGTTAGAAAATACCAGTGCCACGGCTCCTCGCATTTTCATTAGGAATTCGTGACAAAAGTATCGTCGGCCTCGACTCTCTCCTCTTCGTCAGGATTAATTTCATTCTCGTTGTGCTTGCGACCTCGTTCCCTCTCCTCTCTCTCTCTCTCTCTCTCTCTCTGTCATCACCCCATCACCCATCACCCATCACCCATCGCCCATGCCTGCCCCCTCATTTAGAAGGAAATAGAGAAAGATGACTGCGTGCGTGCCACGTCACCGCTACTTGGGCGCACCCGAGCGCTAAATATAATCAACAAATTTGCAAAGCGCGGCTCTGGAAGAAAACGACGATCCGTTAGACGGGCGTTGTCTCTTCACCCCTCCGCGCTTTCTTTCTAACAAATTGACAGCTTTGATTTATCAGCGCTGCATCGCTTCTTTTATTGGTACTCAATGCCGAATGGGATATAGATGAAGAAAAAAATACTCGATAGATCGTTCGTTGCTTGGACCGCCGCTGGTCTTTTCGTCTTTTACAGTGAATTTGGTCGTATCTGTGGCGGCGATTAATTTTTAGCAATATAAATACAATACAAAAGTCAATCATCAATGACTTATCGACATTTCAAAAAGCCCTTGTAGTAGACAGAGGCAATTGCAGTCTATTCGTACGCTGCAGAATATAGGCGATTAGGAGCTAAAATGAAAATTAGACGATACAAAGTACTTTAATGGTACTCGTTAGAAATCACTGTGAACGTTCGCTTTTCACCACGCGGGGCGTTTAAAAATTGCTTATCAGCTATCTCAACGTAATTCATATCGCCTATCTAATGAAAATTCATCGATCGTGCTTGCTGGACGAACACACTCTGCTCTGCATCCTTCGGCTTCCAGCCAAATTTCACTATGATTAATATATATTTTAAACTGGAGCCGTTTAGCTGAAATTTAACATATTTTCCAACTTGCCAATATCACCTCTCAATTATATCGATACGAAATGTACCCTATGGGCTTTTAAGGTCTCGTTGATCACATGATCTATAATTACGAGCGCGTTCCACGTACGATCAGCGAATGCCCGCGGCGCTGTAAATTTCAATTACTCGCGACTTACGCAGGAGCAAGCTTCTTTGTCGCGTTCCTCCTTGGCCGGCTCAAGTCTGGGGATGTGCTCCACGCCCCAAAGAGTCGGGCGTACCGAGCGAAAGGCCATGGAATCTATTTTTAAGGAGGTGAGAAACTAAGGAAAGAAGCCTCTTTGGCCGTGTCCAGAGGCAGCCGAGAGCCACTCGCCAGCTTATCTTCTCAGTTTTTTGCACTTGCGAGCGTTGCACTGCTCGCCAGAGTAATTTACGCGCGAGTGGTCGAACAAGGTCAAAGGTGGCGCTCACCGATGCGCGACTGAAAATTTTGAATTTTAACGCTTTCGTTGGGGATAGTCCATTAGGAGGATTTGCGCCAAATTTTGTCAAAGCGCTTTGACTTGCCGGCTAAGAATATTGAATGGACTTTCGCGCGATTTTCGGCTTACTATGGCTTATTTACGGAGCAGAAATTTAATCTCACAGTCTGCGCATGCGTGCTGCATAATTATAATAAGTTACAGCTAAATTTAACGATCGCTTTCATTAAACAACGAATACAATTAAATAAGCCTAAACATTTGTGGTATTTATAATATACAGGCTTTGCGGAGTTTTCGTTTTATACAAAAGTTATTTTCACATTAATATTGAAATACTTTTCTTCCTAAAAATGACCTTCCTGAATTTATTATATTGTTTGGTGAGTCCTTTTACTCTCTTAATAAAATACGAGATGTCATTTTCAAAAGCCCTTTAGATACAAAATATAATCTGCTCGTCACAAAAACTTTGGACATATATATTTTTTTTAACGAATGTAAGATGAAATATTAACATATAATTGAAATTCTTTTTCGAAAATATCTTTTAATTTTATCAAGTAATACTAATTTCTTTTTTTTTATTCATTTTACTTTATATATAAGTATTCCATAAAGCCTACTCGTCGTTTGTGTTCTTATCGTGTTACTTTAATTGTAATTAATTGCTTTATTTATCGCTTTTGAAGTTGACATTGAAGATTTTAACATAAAATGGTATTATTATGAATTAATTCATTTCAAGTATATATATATATATATATATATATATATATATATATATATATATATATAAATCCTATGTAAAAGATGTATTTCAGTTTAGTAAATGGTTCATTGTTTATTAGACTGGATTATATTATCCATTTTTCAGATTTTTTTATCCTTTTAATCCATTTATTTGAATAAGTTTTACGTATTCATATTAACGATGCAATATTTTTTATAAATAATACATTTTTAATAATATAGTAGACTTTTTTGTCACTGTATAATAAGGTATTATATATATGATTTAATGTAAGATAAATAAATGTAGAAGTAACGATAACACCCCCCCTCCCCCCACACACACACACAAACACAAACACAAACACACAAATATCAAGATAATAAATTACTCGCTCCATAAGATTATTAAAAATAATTATAAAGGACATAAAATGAACAAACATAAAAAGAATTTATATTTATTTAATCCGTTAAGCAATCAAGTTCTTCGACTAGTTCTTTATTTGAAAAAATTGTTATAATATGCTCGTCTGTTACAGATTGCAAGTTTCCACCAGCTTGGAGTGGGCGGTGGTTTCAGGACGGCAAAGAGGGTCCCGTAATAGTGAATTCAACACACTTTCTTGACAGAAAATGCAAAGCAAAAAATAGGGAAAAGTATCTTACCACGGAAGAAACGTAAGTTTATTTTTAAAAACTTGTTCAACAAACTTTAGCGAAAATGAAACTTTTGGCTCGGTCACTTTCTCACTACTAGTATTTATTTATTTATTTATTTATTTATTTATTTAGTGATATATTTTTATTTTTTAATATATATAAAAATCATATTGCAATAAATTATCAACGAATAATAAATTATCAATTAAAATGTTTGAAAGATCGAATCATTATATTCGAATGGACATAATTAATTATATAACTTGTGCGTCATTTTGTAATCATTTGCGCTCGTAGCCAATAAGCCAACTGTGTATAGAAAGTATTTTTAAGATATTTAGAAAGAACTTGTTACGCCTTGTTAAGCCTACGAAGTTTAGATTACGTGTAAAGATAGGCGTAAGATTATAAAAATTTTATTAAAAATTGCCTTTATCTGTGTTGTTTTCAGCGATGGAACCGGTATTTGCAACCGATGTATGGTCTTTACTGACAAGCATGTCAACGTTCTGCAATATCGTGAATGTAAGTCAATTCCATTTACTTGCATGAAGCATGCGATACACGTAAAAGCAGTTAGAGATATGAGCGGCAATATAACTCTCACCTTTTCCTTCGCGGCATGAAACTGTGCACTTTAATCAGATTGTTATAGATGGTATGGCTTTTATATGGGCAACGGAAACGCTGATTTTATTATTAAAATATAAAAAAATATATCATATATATGCATATAAATATACATAGTATTATGCTTTCATTTTAGTAGTATTTTAGTTTTTAGATAAAGAGTTTTAATAGTAATGATATTGTTATTAAAACACACAAATATACAAACAAACAGAAGGTTATTTATTTTATTACAATTAGATAATTAAATAATATTCCTGATTAATATCAACCGTTACTTAGGCATAGGATTATTTCATGCAAAGCAAGATTTTTTTCTTTTACATTGAAATCCATTTTATGTGTTTCAAATGTGTTTCGTAACGCTTGGGTGGGCGAGTAGCATTTTTTCAAAAGCATTTAATTGATTTTTTTCAATTATACAAAAATCTTACTGTGCTTCACAGAAAGAAAAAAAAGAAGAAGAATTTTAATTAAAAGCAGCTTCCATAAAAGAGGATAATTATTTATTATTACGCAAGGCATTTAAAATAATTCAGAAATTGATAAGCATATAATTAAGTCCGTTGGACGCGCATGGCTAGGCATTTTTCCCGAAGAATTTTCACAGGGAACTGGGAATATGTATTTAATAAATAAAGCATAATATAGTGCCAATAAAGAAGGAGAGAAAAATGGCCTTTCGAGCAAGATAATGCCGTATTGTCGAGGAGCTTGAAAGGCTTCTTGTAATTATTTTAACAAGCCTATTAAAACTAAATGATTCTTCTGATTCTGAAATATGTACTTTGCGGAAGTGCTGCTGCATGAGTAGCGAGTGATCCATCCTGTAAGCTCCTAATTTTTTCATCAAAATATGTATTAGCTTTTTTTCGCTTCTCCGCGCCGTTCTCCTCGGTGCGCACGCGCGCACTCCCTTTTTATCCCTTTACGCTCGCCCGCTTTAAAAGCATAAAAACGCTCTTCGTTATATCGCCGTCCGCTACGTTAGTCCTGCCACGCGAGGCCGGCGATTAAAAGGACGTCCCTATTAATTATGGCCGCGGCGCCGCGTTTCATCGTCCCACTTGGAAAAGTTCGGTGCAGTGAGAAAAGATTCGTGCAAAAATGAGCTCGGCGTAGTCGAGAAAAACGTTGTATCTCAGGTCTCGGCCGCGGGGAGCTTTGAAAAAGGATACTGTAAGGATTTTCTCGAGAGGGTGAGGGAGGGACAGCCGGCCGGGGTTAATAATAATTCTGCTCCTGTCGTTCTCGATGCAAGCGTTATACGTACGTGGCGCATCACCATCGTTAAAAACTCATAAACTCGGACAAATGCGTCGGCCATGTGTCGTCGCTTCGTACCCACATAACGTAAAGTCGTATAATATCGCGGGTTGGAAGGGAGCGAGATAGAGATAGAGAGAGAGATAGAGAGAGATAGAGATAGAGAGAGAGAGAGAGAGAGAGAGAGAAATGCTGTCGGCAATATGGATTCGGACATCCGTTCGCCACTGCTTTTACTCCCGATTTCGCAGTTTCGAGTGCGTCCACATTTTGTCGGGCTTGTACTTGCTGTGCCTGGCACTCGACGAAAATTGCTAATTTCGCCACGGTGCTGTTATTTTGCACGCTGTTTCAACAATCGTTATTGTGTTTTATCGAAATTCGGTAACCGAGCATCGACTCAATGACCACGAATGTGTCATTTATGCGAGGAAAGATCGTCAATTCGTAGCTTTCGGTCTTGTCGACTAGATTTTATCTTGTTTCTATTTTTTTTTTTTTTTTTTTTTTTTTTTTTTTTTTTTTTTTTTGTTCTATTTTTATAACTCCCTCGCCTCCAATTAATAATAAAGAAACGATAGATGCTTTGGCATTATTGTTGTCCTTTGTAAATAATGCACCCTCCTTATAATTTAAAAGGCAATGTGCCAATGCGGCATTGTGTATATTGGAATGTTGTGATTATATTATACGAAAATCTCTAAAATGCCGTGCACTTAAATACGATAAATTTAATTTATTTCAATATAATTACAATCGAATTTTATTGGAATATAATAAAACGATCAGCTGGAAATTGCTTATTTCGCAAATTACAATTATAAAATCTTAATTAAAAGCTGAAGGGATCGTTTTATATGATACTAGGGAAGTTGAATAAGATAAGGAAAAAAAAGAAAGAGAAAAAAGATGGAAAGGTAAATGTAGTGATCGTAGTGCTGAGCAAATTGATGAATGGCTTGAAACTTTATTTAAACACTTCATTTACGAGCTTGTAGTGGTGTAGTTATAGCTCGATTAATTTCAAATGCAAAATGCCGGCTTAAGGTTTGAATGATCGACGCATTATTTTAAAATTCCTATTTTTCTATTAATATATCGACGACTGATTACAATCCCCACCCGTTCAATTTAACAATTCGGACCGAAGATTACCAAATGCACTTTGATTGATATCCTACTTTTGCCTCTGCCTGTGCACACGTACACGCGTATGCTTACTACACACGTACACGTAAAATTTCATAGTTCCATTGAAATTTTCAAAACTTGATTAAGATTTTATAATTGAATTATGCCCTCGCGTATTAGATACAAGCATAAAAGTATGTATGAAGAGATGAAGGCAGATCGCTTTTCCTCGAAGTTAATATTGCAAAATGACGACAAAGTCCCTTTCTTGCAGAGTGTCGCGGCATTTACACGTAAAATGCTTGGTACGTAGGCACTCGAACATGCTCCCCAGTATGCATCTATCTGCCTCTCGCTTTTAAGCGAAAGGTATACATTGTCATCTGGAGACAAGTATCCTAATGGTTTATCAGTGAAGGCACGTCGAGAGGAAAAACTTTTTAGCACCTTATCCCATATATATATATATATATATATATATATATATATATATATAAATGACGCCCAAGCAAGACAAAGCCGTTTTCAAATGCATTTTCAAATGCGCATAGAGTTCTTAAGGAGTGAGAATGTTATCTTATTTACGAGTGTAATTCGTGCATTGTATTTCACGAAACTTAAGCTTCGGCAATTTATTTATTGATGTTGTCAAGCAATGTAGTTCTTATTAAAAGAGACTCGGACGTATTAGTGTGTCGCATAAATTTGATATACTGAAATAGAAATTTGCGCATATATGAATTTTTTGTTTTATTAGAATATTGAGATATGTCATCGTTGTTCATTTCTGTCATATTTACTTAATTATTCGTTTATGCTTATGTTTAGACATATAGTTGTTTTTATGAATTTTGGTGAACGCATTGGTCCGTACGTATGGTTATGCGTAGGTATTTAATGTATGCGTTAATTACTCGTCCAACGACATGCATATATAATTACGATATTTACTACTTAGTCTTAGTTACACGGGATTATAGATTGGAGGGAAAAAAGAACCGATAGGGAAACTGGAAAAGGCCTATATAAGTGGAAAAGAAATAATCTGCATAGGTAGGTCAAATCAGTCGCGAGTAAATGCCGTGTAAAACATGATACCTTGTTGAATAAAAGTAGTAAATGAATAAGAAATTGCAAATCCTTTTTATGCGTTTTTAGCAGAATTAAAACGTAATTTAAAGGCCTTCATAATGAGAAATTTGAAGAGAGAGAGAGAGAGAGGGAGATATATAATGCTAAAGTTGAATATTTAAAAGTTTAAGGCCATAATTATTATTATAGGCTTGGCTAATCTTTTGCGATATTAAAGATGCTCTGAATAATCTTAAAGGCCGAAGTTGTTTATGCTGTATGACATCATCAACGAAAATGCTATGCATCATTTTTACTTGAATTATTTATTTTTGAAAAGAACAATAAGAAAGAAAAAAAAAAATTAAAAACAAGTCGAAGTTAATTAAGCGTTTAAATTCCATTTCACCGCACGTAAGATTTTCAATTTTACATTTACGAAAATTATTACCATAGTTTATGACGATAATATCATATTAATTAGTCTAATACAACGTATAATTATAATGGTTAATATAATTATATATAACCATTTGATATTTATGATTAGATCGAAAAATATTATCATTATAAATATTGAAATTCGTATATTTAACAACGCATACATAAAAATTACTTATATAAATATAAAAGACAAAAAAAGCTCATTAATATTCATGAATGTCTATTGTGTAAATTCTATTTAGTGATGTCACTTTAATTTCATTGAATTTTTATAAATATAAATATGCCATTAGATAAATAAAAGTTTATTAAGTAATAAATGCGATTAAAAAAATCGCAGACTAAACGGTAGCTCGCTAAACGTGGCTATGCATATTTTAAAAGTTCCTGATAAATCAGTCAACGGATGAAGTAATATGTTATTTTGATTTTCTAATAGAAACAAAATTTAATCATGATTAAGGGCTTATCTAAAAAAAAAGAAAAAAAGAGAGAGAGAGAGAAAAACGCCATTTACCAAGCATAAATAGTATAATAATTATAATAATTATATATTGGTCTCACTTACAAATGCCCAATTTATGAAATCTATATAATTACTACATTTTAATTTGTTATTTTTTTAAGAAATATTATAATAATTAAGTTTCGTTGAAAGTATTTGGGATAATAACTATCTTATAATAAATTATAATACACAATGAATAAAATATGGCTATCACTCTATGAACAATCACAAAGAAATTGAATTTTCATAAATTGAATAAGATGTAAATAAAGGTAATAAGTAATTATGAGTTATTGGTAAAATAAATAAACAATTTATTATTTATTGTAAAAGTAACAGAAAGGGGCGGGCAGAGGGGGGGGGGCGACCAAGAAATCATGAAACTTTTAAATAATAGAATATATATAGGAGTATGGGATATTAAAGGCTGCTAATGTAAAAAGAAAAAAGTTTGCTATTCATTTTCATTCTATGTAACTGCATATTAAAATAACGGATTGTTACATGGGCAATTGAAATAGGATAATACACATTTCAATTGATTTAATCGAGTTTACTATAAAATTATTTCCTCATATACAAGCTAATTGCCTCGGCCGAACAAAAATGGGCCTCTTTGTTTCATGAATTTCAAATATAACTTAATAGAAAATTAAGTTCGCAAAATACGTGATAGAAAGTGTTTAAAAATTTTCACTTTAATCCTTAGAGAAAAAGGACAACAAGGTGGGACCATTTCGATTCCCCGTGAGATTTCAGCAGCAGCGTTTGCAGAAAATCTTGAAAGTTAAAAATATTCTATTAATAATTCCTTTGTAATGCCATTACAATTCAACAACAAACTACATAAAAATTTAATCTTAATCCCCGGTGTACATCAATTTACCACATAATACACAACTACAAAAGGAATCATCTTCAAATGCTCTGCTTAAATATCCCTTACACAAGCACGACGAGGCCTCTCCACATTATCCCTACTGTTCCTCTATATCTCGCAACACACGAATTCACAAAATCCACCCCGCATAATCTATTTATGAAAAATCCTCCATAAAAGCACGCAGCAGTGGCACGGATTAATCCACATCCTTCCTCCATCGAAAGGTTCCGGAGATGAAGAAGTAGCCGAGGGAATCCCGCAGTTGAATGAAAAAAAAAAAAAAAAAAAAAAAAAAAAAAAAATCATGCAACTAATGATAAAATAAATAATAATAAAAATGTAAGGATCCGCAGGCACATGTTAAAAAACGAAGATCCTGGTCCGAGAAAATATAAGTGCTCGTAATAATGCGTGGCTCGTGCGTGAAAACGAAGGGGGACAATATCGAGCCGAGGGAATGGGCTTCGTGGAGGGCGAGGTGGGGTGGGGTGGAGGGTCCTTTCAATAATCCACTAAAATGCTCGCTGTCCATCTTTCTCTTTCATGCGGAATATCAACCATATGTCGGCGTTTAATGCTCCGTATCCCTCTCTAACTAACATTCTATTTTCCCTTTTTTTTTTTTTTTTTTTGCAACGTAAGTTGTACCGTTGCTTATGGGATGTAAAAATTTTGCGTCTAATGATGGACGGAAGTTCGATGGTAGCGCATCCCTCACGTAATCCTATTCATTGTTTCGTTCGATAGTTTTATATTATTTTGACACAAATTTTCAACCAAGCCTTATTAAAGAAATTATCCTTTTGTCAATTATTTGGTGGGTGTAACGAATAATGGCGACTAACGCCACGTCCCAGCATAGTCTATATATTGAAATTAAAATTTGAAAATTTATGCGCAAATTTTTGGCGTAATGTGATTTTTAATGAAATTATTTTTATGGTTAAAATGTTTCCGAGTCTATTAGACAACAAAGCCTGCTCGATGCAGCTCATTCTTATAATACAATAAGTCATAATGCATTTTAAAGTGAATTTTCAAATTTAAAATAACGATGTTAATGTTAATTATTATTATATCCTCTGAAGTGTCTAATTTAACAGAATTTACTAATTAATTTTCACGATGTTATTTCATAGGAGCGTTTAAAGCCGTTCCAACAAAAGCTACAAAACAAACAATTGCATTAAAATTTATATCCGAAATGAAAGAGTGGAGTCGAGTATCCCCGAAAGAAAGAAACTTCCGGAATCCTCTGAAAAGTGCTTAACAACACAAAAAGAAACGTCGTTCCACGGAGCATACTTGCCCCATCCGTCCATTTATCCGCGCCTCGGATTTATTATATCACGTGGTGCACTCACTTTACCGTCACCCCATATTTTAATTCCTACCCCCCCCCCCCCCCAACCCAACCACACCCCCCCCCCCCCCCACGCCTAACATCTCTTCCTCATCCTGACCGTGGCAAAGGGTGCACGATGGTCGTATACAATGGCCGTCGCTTTTCATTACGTCATACCCGTGTCAGAGCGGTTAGCGTGCGTGCACCTCCAAAATCGGAGCCCCGAGCTCAAGCATTGTATCGGGGAAGGGGATAGGGAAGGGGGAGGGAATCACCAACGCCGCTGCCCCATTGTCATGACCCTCGCGGCTAACCATCAAGCGGAATTCGCGAAACCGATTTCGATTGTCTCGGAGCGAATGAGGTACGGAGTCGGCGTCAACGTTACCCGCAGAGGTCTCTCTACGCACGCGTGATCTTACCGCGACAACTCGTATACCTTTCTACCAACACCTAATAACTGCACTAACCTCCTTCTCCTCCTTCTCCTTCTCCTCCTCCTCCTCCTCCTCCTCCTCCTCCTCCTCCTCCTATTCCTACATCCTCCCGCGATATCATCCCTTTAAGCGCTATTCTTGATATCTTAACGCGTGCCTTTGTTTATTTTATCGCTTTTCCCGACCTCTCTAATGCCAAACTATCCGGATGATGCAAGGCAGATCGACGTTTATGATATACTCGTTTATTAACGGGGCTGATAATTAATTACGATTATATCTTGGTTAAACGGTGGAGAGGTTTGCCAAGATACCACCATACGTTTGACAGTGTTTAGTTAACGATGGGCGCTATCGAGTGCGCATCAACATTTTTTTTTCCACTCCGAAACGACTGATAATTGCTTTTATTTCATAAATAACATATATCAGCATCAGTTTTAACAGCAGCAGCACTAACAACAACAACAGAATAAGAATAATAACTTCCAGACGAGTTACATTCGTTAACATTTACTTTCCATGTATTTAAACGTGGTAATGGAATTTTGTATCATACCCTGTATGAAAGTTTTCCACTTTTGTCAAATAACGCGATAGCATCTATTAAAAATGAAACCAATTCTGTTTTGTTTCATTTCAATAATAATAATAACAATAACAATAACATCTTTTTATTAGTCATATAGTAAAAATATTAAAATTACTTAGTAATGAGAATCGATATTAGGCGAATACCAACAAATAATATTAAAGACAATCGTTAACCTGTTGATTTTCTTTGGCTATTGCGCAACAATGGCAAACGAATAAGTTAAAATTGTCTTTCAATCCGTTCGGATAATTGATCCTTCCAATTCCCTTCACATATGTACTCTCCTCGATAAGTTACATCAGTTGTTTTCCTCCTCGTCACTTTTGGCCCAACTCTCTCTCTCTCTCTCTCTCTCTCTCTCTCTGTCTGCGCTAAAAGTACGCACGCATGACTAGGGTCGAGAAGAGTATTTTCCATACGAGTGCATTTGTGAAGAGTATTCGCATACGAGGACTCGCAGTTCATGGCGGCGGTAGCGATGGCGGTAGCGACGGCTATCATCGTCACCCACGAGCTCCTTTTGCGCCTGCTAAAGTCAATTGTGTAGAGCGAGACAAAGAAAAGCGCGACTGCAATGTGGAAAAGGACTTGGACGCACCACGGGGCAATTGTCTTATGAATATTCTTTTGCGAAGCAAATGTGCGCATCGAGTTTATTGAGAGGAAAATTGCGAGCTCGGTGAAAGATTTTTGTTTATTTTATGTTTATCGCGAGGTACTGGCACGATATTTCTAAAATTGGGCGATCCAAGCTCCTCGAGCTGCTCCTCAAAAATTTCCTTCAAAATCTTGTTTTGTTAACGTCTCGAGAGCTCAACCATCATCGTAATCGTATAATACGGATTTGCCCTTTTTCTGACATTCTAACGATGTCGAATAGTTGAGAGTCTGCTGAAACTTTATGAATCGTGACTTTATGAGTTATTTCATCCTTCAAAACTAGTGCCTAAGAGCATACAAAAACCGTTATATAAAAATCGCTTTTTTAATAAACAATTTAAATCGGGGAATTTTAATGGACAATCGGTAAACGATCAATTTTCCAACTAAGACATTGCGCAAAAGTTTTGAAATTTCCTTG
This sequence comes from Ceratosolen solmsi marchali, assembly GCF_000503995.2. Classification (NCBI taxonomy): domain Eukaryota; kingdom Metazoa; phylum Arthropoda; class Insecta; order Hymenoptera; family Agaonidae; genus Ceratosolen; species Ceratosolen solmsi. The sequence continues at coordinate 1,212,455 of NW_011948428.1, forward strand.
AAATCTTCAAGTCGAACATCGACTATTTTGCTGTTGTTGTTTGTTTTCAACGTGAAATTGCACGAGATTCGACTAGCTGCATTTAAGGCAACAAAAGATTTTCAAACTAAATAGCGCATCCTCGTTGCTCTTATCCCTTAATTTCGCCGATAAAAAGTACTCGAATTTTCAGTTGGATTATTCACAACAAGTCCCATCGAAGATTGTGCAAATCGCTTATTTCTTATCAGACGTGAACACGCGCGGGCGCGCACGCATACCCTTTTATAGTTGTGTAACGATCCGAGAGCGCCCGCGCGCGCGCGCGTGTCCGTGTAATTTTCGAGAAGCCACAATAATTCACAAACTCCGCGAGCAATAATAAGATTTTGGTGTGCAGCTGCAGCGCCGAGTTCCGTAGAGTCCACTAAAATGCAGCTCTAACGATGTCAATTATTCTTGGCAACACGCGCAATTTAACCCAACATCCTCGAGATTATCTGCATCCTCGTCGTCGACCGCTTGGAAAAGAAAGAAGCGGCGCTCGACGACCCCCAATGACAATGCCTGCAGCGTTCGTAGAACGCCTTCCCTCCCCCACGGTCCTCGCAGTCTGACAACAACCGAGCGAGATCTTCCTTATCGGTCCTTATACCCTCCCCCCGGCGCGCGCGCGCGCGCGCGCACACACACACACACACACACACACACAAACATCCGGCCTCAATCATGACCAATAAAAAGGGAGCTGAAAGAGGCCACAGCAGGAGGTACAGAGTCACGCATCCATCCTGGAATCGCGTTCAACCTCCGGAAATTCGCCGACGAACGAAAGCTTCGTGGGTACATGAAGTATTGGACGTTGTGACGTGGCGGTTGATCGTTCGTCAAAAGCGGCGATCGAGTAGAAAATCGCGGCCGACAATCGAACTTGACAATTTTGCAGCAAGTGCTACTTCGGCGATATTTCCCGACGAGGGCGAGTCGATTTGCGCGATTACTTATTTGGGCGAGTTGTCGTGGCTGCTGGAAGCCAATTGCCGAAGATATAGCTTTAATTGCTTGATAAATGATTGTTAGATGATCGAGCATAAAAACCGGTAGAGCAAAGTATACGTAAGGATGATACATTAATTTAAACGATATATCTTTGATTGGGAATAGACAATAATGCTGGTGTGCGCGCGCGCGTGTGTACAGTCGATGATCCATTTGTTGAGTGTGAAACGTACTCTTCCATTTCTAATGCATGGAGATGGAGAGCATTTGGAAAAGTGCGCTCAGCCTAAGAAATTTTGAATCACGATATCTCGCGAGTTGTAATAAATAATAAAGCTTTAACGAACCATTACTTAGATGGTGAATCTAGTGTCAGGAAATGAAAAATGCGGTGAATAGCAACGACCGAACGAGCGACTCTTCCCCGCCCTGCCCTTTTTTCCCTCCCGCCACTTTCTTTTTCGGCTACTTAGAGTCCATGGAAGTAACGGTGAAAATTCACGTTTAATGTATGCTTGGACAAAGAGCAGCTGGTATCGTGATTAAAATAACGGGAAAAAGTCGATCACTACCGGTCTTTAAAATCTCGAATAAAAGAGACCGACGAATACGCTCGACTATTGGAAGTGTAAAAATTTATAGTTATCCAATGCATATCTCTAAAGTGCTTAGATATGTCTGTCTGATGTGTCGGCCATTAAAGAGGTCCCGAAAGAGTATGGTAACAAAAAAATGAAAAAAAAAAAGATAAAGAAAAGAGAAACGAAAAAGTGGGAGGAAAATGTGTAGCGGTGCTGACGTGTTTGAGAACATGCATTTTAGATACATAATAATAAAGGCGAACAGACGATTAATGAAGTGGATAAGGGAATCGGGATGCTGCGATAAAGAGATTGAAAAGTAACATTGTAGGGAATGGAGGGGCAGGATTTCGAAAGACTTCTTTCTCAGCCGTCCTTTGTTTATCATTAATGGTAAAAATTAGTTTGGAGAACTATTCGGATTATGTGGCATGCGTGGCGGTGGCGGCTGCGGCGGCGGCGGCTGCGGCGGCGGGTGCTGCTGCTGCTGCTGCTGCTTGCACGTGCAAAGTCGTTAAAATAAATAATCGATCGATTAAATCTCTTTGGCCGTTTTGGCCATCATCCGATTAATTTAACTGCGTATAAAATTTAATGCCCCGAACATCGAAGTATGGTAATTTACAGCTAGAGTGTGCCCTGGAATATTCATTAATTTTACGATACAATTTATAATTCGTTAAGAAATAACTGGCATCCAGGAGTCGAACGATAATCCTTCCACACCACAGGTAAGACAATAAATTTGCCAATACAACGAGCGAGGACGATGTTTGGCAATGAATGGCATTAAAGATCCTTAATGCTTTAAAGGGAGAAACGAAAGAAGAAGGACCATTAGGATGACTGTTACTGTAGTATAAATCACAAAGGAGCATTGCCATTAAATATTATTCGCCATTCAAAATAATTTTTATGCCCCAATTAGGGGCGATATAGATCTTTAATTGTCTTTTCTTTTATTTTTATAAAGTAATAATATACCCTTCCCGGTGCATTGTTGATGCATCTATTTGTAAGGAAGGATGAAATGAAGTTGAAGGGCAGACACAAAGTAAATTTAGAAGATATGATGGAGCGAAGGAACCGATGGAGGAACAGTTGGCAAGAATGAAATACATAAAGTAGTAGAAGAAGAAGAAGAAGTAGAACAAGAAGAACAAGAAGAAGGGGGAATAGGGGAGAAAAAAAAAAGTTAGCTAAAGAATTTGTTAAATCTACCGCGCCTTTAAGTTAATAGTAGAAGCGATTCCCAACAGGGAAAAAGGGAGATTTATCTTGTCGAGATTAATAACTGGCTCGACGTTCATGAAGATCATTTGATCGATTAATGCCTTGTTGATAGTCGTAATCTATTACTGGGAATGGACTTTATATTTGCCTTCTGCGACTAGGTCTCTTACTAATAATACACGTATATATGATAAACCATTAATGTATAATTTCAATGCCTTTTTGGGCAAAATAATCAATTGAAGCATCCGTTAGATAAACGTTAGTACGACGTTGTCGTTTCTTGCAATTTTCAAGATAATTTGCATTACTTAATTATTTTTTTCTTTTTTATTAGTTTTAATTATTTATTTACTTATTTCTCCTCCTTCGTACATATATTATTGATTTTTGTTTTATTTATTTATTAAGTTTTTTGTCTTTTTCACTTGCATTTCAGGTAAGTTGCAGTGTTACGTACGGGCATAGTCAATGGAACCCAAGTTTTTTTTTTCTTTTTGTTCTTTCTTTCTTTCTTTAACGAATAAATTTACATTTATTATTTATTGCCGTGTTTAATTACATTAGCAAGAAGAAGGTCTGTATGAATATGTGAGCACTGAATTACTATGAAATTCAATCGATGTTTGCGCTTTTTTTACTCTTTTTTTTTCATTTTATTATCCACTGACTTTTAGCTAGTAAATTGAACATATTGTGTACATAAAGTATGGTTTTTTCTTCATTACGCGGCATTTCAATCGAGATTTCAAACTGTTTTAGCAGCGAATTACATGAGAAAGGGCAAGTTCCGTTCGTTACAATCGAGAAAAACGTATTTACATTTAATTTTGACGTATATTATAAAGGGTAAAATTTCCAGAGAATCGTAAAATGCGTGGTAAAGTGGGAAATTCTGGCATTATCCGTTCAAGATTTTTGCAACAAAGACAATAAAGGCTCGAGGACGGTGCTTCGATATGCAATTAAAGTAACGTGTCATCAATTGGACGGGACGGTGCTTCGATATGCAATTAAAGTAACGTGTCATCAATTGTTGACGACGATTGACGGTGGCGTTGAACGCGCGCCGTTGAACCGCAGGAAGTCTCGACGGCGATCGCTCCCACCTTGTCCCGGCCATTGTTAAGGCGAAAGACGCGGAATCCCGGAAAGACGCCGTTCTCCATCGTATAATTTAATAAAAGTCGCGCTATGAAAAAGCCAAAGGGTAGATTGGTGGGAAATGGGTGGTGGAAGGAGGGTAAAAGGACGGCACGAAAAAGCGAGGCCGAGGAGGAAGCGACGGTATCGAGTGGAGGAATAGTCGTCGTTCGTCTCCCTCTTGATACAACCTGACACGAGCTCGCGCCGGATCCAATTACTCGAGAGCGGGGGCAGTGTTCCTACCCCGGACTGTCGTGTTATTTTTAATCCTCGGCCGTGCTCGCGCCTCATACATGCCAAGGGGTTGCCTCCTTTTTCCCCCTCCCTCCGTGTTTGGCCGCCTGCATGCTTTTCGGATTAGAAAACCAGCGCATCACCGCGATAAATCGTCGTTCGCAGTTCTCTCTCTCTCTCTCTCTCTCTCTCTCTCTCTCTCTCTCTCTCTCTCTCTCGTCCTCGACTTTCCGATATAAATCCCCGCGCCGTCTTCTTTCATTTTCCATTTTAACTCGGAGCCTCCAGAGTCTTATGCAATATCGACCTTATATAGACCGCGGGCGATCATAAATCATAGGCTATTTCAGTTAGGCTTGAACTGTATTTTCCTCCCTTTTTCACTATCCTTCTTTTCCCCTCTGTTCCGTTCGCACCGCTTCTATCTCTCTCTCTCTCTCTCTCTCTCTCTCTCTCTCTCTCTATCTCTATCTCTATCTCTCTTTCTCCCCCCCCCTCCATCTGTCACTCTATCCCTCTCATCTGTTTTATTTCTTTTTTGGGATTATCTTATTGGCCCGTTAGATCGATGTGAGAATGTTTCCTACGGCTTACAAGGTGAAATTATTGTATTATAAAACGTATTCCAGTGGAGCGATCGAAATTTTCATCATTCAATTTCAAACGGCCTAGTTTAATAAGATTATCGATAGATTACAGATTGAATTAGCTGGCGTTAAAGTTATCTAATACACAGCTAGCAATTGACACACACGCGCGCGCGCACACGCACATGTTTAATAGCTCTGTGTAAACTTTATAGAAAAGGCTTTATCACAAATTACAGATATTATTCATAATTCGAGCGACTTAGTGATTAATTGTTCATTAAGAGCGCAAGCGATTTCCATTAAAAGCACAGCGATTATTAAAGAAATTTTCTTTCGCTTGACTCGACCCATCAAAGCTTCTCACCGCTTCTCCTATACACCTGTTGGATTTATTTATCGAGATAACCTCAACCGGTGTACAATGCAAATAAACGATCCTTACGATTATAAATCACCTCCATCTCTAATGCAATGCAATGCAACGCAATAGATTTTAATCTTTCGTAAGCGACGAAAATGCCGATAGCTTTTTGTGTCAAATGGCGTCGCTACGCATGCGAAGAGCCCATCGCCGCAATTAGGAAACCTTGGATCGCTCGGTTACAACGTACATGCACCGTCACGACCACCACCACCACCACCACCACCAAGCCCACGAGGCCCGAAGCAAATATTTATTTATACCTAGGGTAATGCACTATCAAACTCGCATCCTCCTTTTGTCCTTCGTGGTTAACCGTGCGTAAGGCTCCTCCTCTGTGCTTTTCCGAAAATAAGAGAGAGGGAGAGAGAGAAAAAAAAGGGCACGTCTCCATCGTTCCCATTTACCCGAGCGGCGGCATCTCCTAGCCGACGTCGTCCAACTTGGCGCAAAATAATGGCGCGTCGCATTGTCACTTTAAAAGGGAGCGACGGCAGCGCCAGCCAATAAAGACAATGCGCCATGCATTGTTCGAATTCGAGGAGCGCCGTTTTAGTCATTCGGATACAAAAATATAAAGAGTAATGCAGAGCGTGTCGTGGATGAGGTGCGGGATGAGGTGCGGGATGAGGTGCGGGATGAGGAGGAGGAGGAGGAGCAGCAGCAGCAGCAGCAGCAGCAAAAACAGCAGTAGTGGAAGAAGGTGGAAAGGAGAATTCGCACGCAATGCTCTTCTTTATGCTGCTCCCCTTCTCAGTTGGGATGTTACTGCCGTTTCTCCTACCCGATTCCCTCCGACTCCTGCCCTGACATTTATTTTCTCTGGAGTTTCTCCATTCCCTCTCTCACCCCCCTCCCACCC